>NW_023663859.1:32500-40000 GCF_015228065.2 Penaeus monodon | reverse complement strand
GTTTCCAGTACTAAAGAAAGCGGAAATGTCAGTGTTCCAGTGTTTGGGTGAAAGCGAGATGAAGTGTTTACATGTTCAGAAAGCGGAATGTCAGTGTTTCCAGTGTTCAGAGATCGGAAATGTCCAGTGTGTCCAGTATCAGAAAACCGGGAATGTAGTGTTCCTGTGTTCAGAGAGCGGATTGTCCCCAGTGTTTCCATGTTCAGACAAGAAGAATGTCATTGTTTCAGTGTTCAGAAAGTGGAAATGTCAGTGTTTCATTACTAAGGAAAGCGGAATTGTCAGTGTTTCCAGTGTTGTGAAGCGGGAATGTAAGGTTTCCTGTGTTGTAAAGCGAATGTCAGTGGTTTCCAGTTGCTAAGAAAGACGGAATGTCAGTGTTTCCAGTGTTTAAAAAAGCGGAATGTGAGTGTTTCCAGTGTTGTGGGAAAGCGGAATGTCCAGTGTTCCAGTGCTAAGAAAGCAGAATGTCAGTGTTTTCAGTGTTGTGAAAGCAGGAAAGTCAAGTTTCCAGCTTGTGAAAGGCCGAAGTCAGGGTGTCCCAGTGTTCAGAAAGCGGAATGCCATGTTTCCAGTGTTCGGAAGCGGAATGTCCAGTGTTTCGTGTTCAGAAGCGGCAAGTCAGTGTTTACAGTGTTCAGATAATCGGAGAGGTCAGGTTTCCCGTGTTCAGAAGCGAAAGTCAGTGTTTCCACAGTGTTCAGGAAAGCGGAATGGTTCAGTTTTGTTTTAGCGTTCAGAATTTTACGGAATGTCCAGTGTTTCCAGTGTTGTGAAAACCGAATGTCAGTGTTTCAGTTGGTTGTGAAAGCGGAATGTCATTTGTTTTCAGTGTTCAGAAAGCGGAGGAATGTCAGTGTTTCCAGTCGTCTTTCAGAAAGCGGAAAGTCAGTGTTTCCAGTGTTCGAAAGCGGAAGTTAGTGTTTCCAGTGTTCTGCAAGGAGAATGTCAGTGCTTCCAGTGTTCTGAAAGCGGAATGTCAGTTTTTCTATTGTTCTGAAAGCAGAATGTCATTGTTTCCAGTATTCTGAAAGAGGAATATAAGTGTTTCCAGTGTTCTGAAAGTGGGAAATCAGTGTTTCCTGTGTTCTGGAAGCAGAATGCCAGTGTTTGCAGTGTTTTGAAAGCCGAATATCAGTGTTTACAGTGTTCCGCAAGCGGAATGTCAGTTTTTCCAGTATTCCGCAAGCTGAATTTTGTCGTTTTCAGAGTTCTTTCTTAGCACTGGAAACGCTGACAGTCCGCTTTCTTAGCACTGGAAACACTGACATTCCGCTCGCTTAGCACTTGAAACACTGCAAAATGATATTCGCTATCTTTAGCACTTTGAAACACTGACAAATTCCGCCTCTCTTAGCACTGGAAAAACAATACATTCCAGCTCTCTTAGAACTGGAAGCACTGACATTCTGCCCTTTCTTTAGCACTGGAAACACGGACATTCCGCTCTCTTAGAAATGGAAACACTGACATTCCGCTCTCTTAGCACTGGAAACCACTGACACATTCCCGCTCTCTTACCACTGGAAACACTTACATTCCGGTCTCTTAGCACTCGGGGAAACACTGACAATACGCTCTATTAGCACTGGAAAACACTGACATTCAACTATCTTCTTATGGAATGGAAACACTGACATTCCGCTTTCTAGCATGGAAACCACTGACATTCCACTTCTGAAACCAACGGGGGAACATGAATACGCTTTTTAACACGAAAAACACTGAAATTCCGGTCTATTAGCACTGAAATCCAATGACACTACGCTGTCTTAGCACTGGGGAACACTGAAAATCCGTTTCTTAACACGGAAACACTGACATTTCGCTTTCTTAGCACTGGAAAAAAAACTGACATTCCGCTCTCTTAGATGGAGGAAACACTGACATTCCGCTCTCTATAGCACTGGGAAACATAGACATTCGCTTTCATCGCAAGGAAACAACTGACATTCCGCTTTCTTGGGCACTGGAAAACAGACATTCCGCTTTCTTAGCACTGATAAAACACTGACATTCCGCTTGCTTTAGCACTGGGAAACCAATGACATTCCGCTCTCTTACCACTGGAAACACTGACATTCCGCCTCTTAGCACTGGACACACTGACATTCCGCTCTCTTAGCACTGGAAACACTGACATTCCGCTCTCTTAGAAAATGGAAAACAATGGACATTTCCGCTCTCTCTAGCACTGGAAAGGACACATGGACATTCTCGCTCTATTTAGCACGGAAAACACTAACATTCCGCTTCCTCTTACCACTGGAAACATGAAATCCGCTCTCATTAGCACATGGAAAATGACAATCCGCTTTCTCAGCACTGGAAACACTGACATTAGCTCCTCTTAGCACTGGAATACTGACATTCCACTTTATGAGCCACTGGAAACAATGGGACATTCCGCTCTCTTCAAACAATGGGAAAACACTGACATTCCGCTTTCTTAGAACTGGAAACAATACATTCCGCTTCTCTTAGCACTGGAAACACTGACATTCGACTTTCTTAGCACTGGGAAACACTGACATTCCGCTTTCTTAGCACTGGAAATCAGGGACATTCCACTTTTCTTAGCATGAAACACTGACATTCCGATCCTCTAAGCACTTGAAAAACACTGAATATTCCGCTTCTCTTAGCACTGACAGAACTCCGCTCTCTTAGAACGGAAACACTGACATTCGCTTTCTTAGCACTGGAAACACTGACATTCCTCTTCTTAGCCACTGAATCACTGACATTCCGCTTTCTTAACACGGAAAACACTGCATTCCGTTTTAGACACGGAGGAAAAAAACACTGACATTCGCTTTCTTAGCCACTGGAACACTGAAATTCGCTTTCTTAGCACTGGAAACACTGGACATTACGATCTTAGCACTGGGGAAAACATGACATTCCGCTTATTAGACTTGGAAACCACTGACATTTCGTGTTCTTAGCACTGGAAACACTGACATGTCCGCTCTCTTAGCACTGGAAAACACTGACATTCCGCTTTCTTAGCACTGGAAACACTGATATTCCGCTTTCTTAGAACTGGAAAACACATGGACATTCGCTCTCTTAAGCACTGGAAATACTGACATTCCTCTCTTAGCATTGGAACACTGAACATTCCGCTTTCTTAGAACTGGAACCAATGACATTCCGCTCTCTTAGCACTGGAAACACTGACATTCCGCCTCCTTGCATGGAAAACACTGACATTCCGCTTTTCTTCGCACTGGAAAACACTGAATTTCCGCTTTCTTAGTACTGGAAACACTGACATTCCGCTCTCTTAGCAGTGGAAACACTGACATTACGCTCTTCTTAGCACTGGAAATCACTGACATTCCGCTTTCTTAGCACTGGAACACTGACATTCCACTTTCTTATACTGAAAACCTGGGACATTCCGGTCTTTAGCACTGGCGAAACACTGGACACTCTGCTTTCTAAGTACAGGAAAACACTGAAATTCCCGCTTTCTTCAGCACTGGAAACATGGCATTCCGCTCTCTTCGCACTGTTAAAAACTGACATTCGCTTCCTTAGCATGGGAAACACTTGACATTTCGCTTTCTTAGCACTGAAACACTGACAGTCCCCGCTCCTCTTAGAATTGGAAACACTGACATTCCGACTCTCTTAGCACTGGAAACACTGACATTCGCTTTCTTAGTACTAGAAAAACATGAATAAGTGAAAGGCCGGCGGAAGCCCAGAACTTTTCGCAAACTCAAGCAAGCAAACTGACATTCCGCTATCTTAAGCATGGAAATCACTGACATTCCGTTTCTTAGTACTGAAACACTGACATCCCGCTCTCTTTGTACTGGTAACACTGACATTCCGCCTTTCTTCGCACTGAAAACACCGACCATTCCGTTTTTAGCACTGGAAAACTGACCATTCCGCTCTCTTAGCACTGGAAACACTGACATTCCGCTTTCTTCGCACTGGAAAACACTGACATTCCGCTTTCTTGTCACTGAAACACTGACATTTTCGCTCTCTTAGCATGGAAACAGACATTGCCCTTTCTTGAGCACTGGAAAACACTATATTCGCTTTTATTAGAACTGGAAACAATGACATTCATTCCGCTATTTAGCCTGGAATACATGACATCCGATCTCTTAAGCCTTGGAAAACTGACAATTCCGCTTCTTAGAACTGGAAAACAATGACATTCCGCTCGCTTAGCACTGGAAACATAACAATCCGCTCTCTTAGCACTGGGAACACTGACATTTTCCCCCCCCCCGCTTCTCAGAACATGGGAAAAAAAAACTGACATTCCCCCCCCCCGCTTCTTAGCACTGGCAACACTGACATTCCGCTTCTTAGCAATGAAACACTGACATTCCGCTCTTTAGCAACTGGAAAAGCACTGACATTCCGCTCTCTTAAGCACTGGAAACACTGGACATTCCGCTTTCATCGCTCATGGAAACCTGACATTTCCGTTTTCTTGGCCTGGAAAACACTGACATCCGCTTTCTCACACTGGAAACACTGGACATTCCGCTCTCTTCGCAGTGGAAACACTGACATTCGCTCTCTTACCACTGGAAAACACTGACATTCCGCTCTTTATAGCAACTGGAAACACTGACATTCAGCTCTCTTAGCACTGGAAACACTGACATTTTTTTTCCCCCCCCCCCCGCTTTTCTTAGCACTGGGGAAACACTGACTTCCGATTTCTTGACTGGAAACACTTACATTCCACTTTCTTAATACTGAAAACACTGACATTCCGGTCTTTTAGCACTGGAAACACTGACACTATGCTTTCTAAGCACAGGAAACACTGAAATTCCGCTTTCTTAGCACTGGAAACACTGGCATTCCGCTCTCTTAGCACTGGAATCACTGACATTCCGCTTTCTTAACACTGGAAACACTAACATTCCGCTTTCTTAGTACTGGAAAACACTGACATTCCGCTCTCTTTGCACTGGAAACACTGACATTCCGTTTTCTTCGCACTGGAAACACTGACATTCGACTTCTGAGTACTGGACCCACTGACATCCGCTCTCTTAGCATGGAAACACTGACCATTCCGCGCCTTTCTTAGACTGAAAACAATGACATCCGCTCTCTTAGCACTGGAAACACTGTATTCCGCTTTCTTAGTACTTGGAAGGAAAAACACTGACAGCCGCTTTCTTTGGACTGGAAACACTGACATTCCGCTTTCTTAAGAACTCAGGAAACACTGGACATTCCGCTCTCTTAGCACTGGAGACACTGACAATCTTTTCTCTTAGCACTGGAAAAACTGACATTCCGCTCTCTTTAGCACTGGAAAACACTGACATTCCGCTCTCTTAGCCACTGGGAAACACTGGAAATTCCTCTTTCTTAGGGACTGGAAACACTGACATTTTCGGTCTCTTAGCACTGGAAACACTGAAATCCACTTTTTCTTAGCACTGGAAACACTGACATTCCGCCTCCTTAGCACTGGGAAACCACTGGACAGTCCACTCTATTAGCACTGGGAACACTGACATTCCGGTCTACTTTTTAAAAAAGGGGGCCCCACTTGGAAACACTGAAAATTCCACTTTCTAGAAATGGAAACAATGACATCCGCTCTCTTAGCACTGGAAAACAATGAACCCATTCCGCTCTCTTAGCACTGGGAACACTGACATTTCGCTTTCAGACCACTGGAACATGACATTCCGCTTCCTTAGCACTGAGAAACACTGACATTCCGCTTTCTTAGCCACTGGAAACACTGACATTCCGCTCTCGAAAGCACTGGAAACACTGACATTTCCGCGTTTCTAGCACTGGAAAAGACGACATGCCGCTCTCTTCCAAGCACTAGAAAACAATGACATTCCGCTTTTGTTAGCATTGGAAACACTGACAATTCCGCTCTCTAGCACTGGAAACAACATGACATTCCCCTTTCTTAGCACTGGAAACACTGACCATTCCGCTCTCTTAGCACTGGAACACTGAACATTCCGCCTTCTTAGCACTGGGAAACATGACATTCCACTTTCTTAGCAGTGGGGAAACACTGACATTCGCCTTCTTGCACTGGAAAATCACTGACATTCGCTCCCTAAAACCGGAGGGAAAACCACTGAACAACTCGCTTTCTTGAACACTGGAAACACTGGACATTCCGCTCTCTTAGCACTGGAAACACTGATCATTCCGCTTTCTCTTAGCACTGGGAAACACTGACATTCCGCTTTCTTAGTACTGGAAACACTGACATTCAGCTCTCTTAGCATGGAAACACCGACATTCCAGCTCTCTTAGCACTGGAAGCACTGACATCCGCTCTCTTAAGCACTGGAAACACTGACATTACGCTCTCTTAGCACTGGAAAACACTGACATTCCGTCGCCGTAGCAATGGAAACACTGACATTACGCTCTCTGAGCACTGGGAAAACACTGAAACATTCCGCTTTATAGTCAGGAAAACACTGACATTCCGCTACTTCTTACCACTGGAAAACACTGAACATTCCGATCTTCTTAGCCCACTGGAAAACATTCCGCTATCTTAGCACTGGAACCAGATGACATTACGCTCCTTAGCACTGGAAATACTGACATTATGCTCTCATAGCACTGGAAAAAACCAACTGCATTCCGCTTTCTTAGCACTGGAAACACTGGCATTCCGCTCTTCACTGCGAAACATGACATTTCTCTACTCTTAGCACGGAAACACTGACATTCGCTCTTCTCTGGTACTGTATACACTGACATTCCGCTCTCTTAGCACTGGAAAAAACATGACTTCCGCTCTCTTAGCACTGGAAACATGAATTCAGCTTTCTAGCCTGGAAAACACTGACATTCCACTTTCTTAGCACTGGAAACACTGACATTCGGCGCTCTTAGCACTGGAAAACACGTGACATTCCGCTCCCTTAAACACCGGAGGGAAAACTGACATTCTGCTCTCTTAGCACGGGAAAAAAAAAAAAAAAACACTGACATACCGCTTTCTTAGCACTGGAAACATACATTCCGCTCTCGTAGACCTGGAAACACTGACATTCCGCTTTCTTAGCACTGGAAACACTGACATTCCGCTCCTTAACACGCGAAAACAAACACCTGGACATTCCGGCTCTTCGCACTTGGAAACCACTGACATTTCCGCTCGCTTTAGTTACTTTATATCACTGACATTACGCTCTCTTAACACTGGAAAAACTGAAATTCCGCTTTCCTTTAGTAATGGATACACGGACATTCGCGTTTTCTTAGCAATGGAAACACTGACATTCCGCCTTTCTTAGCACTGGAAACATGACAATTCGCTCTCTTAGCACTGGAAACCACTGATATTCCGCTCTCTTAGCATGGACAACACTGAAAATCGCTCTCGTAGCACTGGATCGGAAACACTGACATCCGACTTTCTTAGAACTGGAAACATGACATTCCGCTATCTTAGCACTTGAAAACACTGACAACCGCTCTTCTTAGCACTGGGGAAAAAACAGACATTCCGCA
>NW_023663859.1:0-10000 GCF_015228065.2 Penaeus monodon | reverse complement strand
TTTAGCAAAGTAACCCGCGTAAACTTTTATTATTATTTTTTTCTCGGTTTTTTCCCTTTTCGTTTAAGGAGGTGTTTGTTTTTTTTTTCTTTTCTTTGTAAATTTATCAATACATAAGTATTTTAACACTTAAGGGCTGTTACGCCATCTAGGGAGGGGGGATTTGTTTGTTCGTTCCCGGGCCAGTACTAGCCCATTCATTAAATCTTGCTGGGGACGAGCGAGAAAACAGGTAGGATAGCCTTGTCTAAGAGACATCCCTTTTGCGGCCGGGTATACCCGGCGGAAGCTAATAACGTAAGGACGAGGTTTTCATGGCGGTAAGATGTTTTTTTTTAAATTTAACATTTATACTAAAAACAGAGCGCTCCGCCGTGTTATTTTTATATATATTTTGGTTTTATCGTTCGATCTTGTACTTTTTCCGTCAATTTTTTTTTTGGGGGGGGGCTTCCCCGGTGTTCTTTTTAGTGTTTGTTTCCCGGTTTGTTTTAAGTGTATTACTTTTAAAGTGTTTTTTTATCAATAAAATTATTTTAAGCATCGTGAAAAAAAATCCTCTTTTTAATTAAAACCCATTTAAGAGGACAAAAAGATACCATTTAATTTGGCTACCTGTGGCAAGCAATTGGGCTACCTTCTATCAGCCTTAAAGGGTGACACGCATCCCCTCGGAGTTAACCACGCTTACCAGACAGAAAAACCTTGTGAATTAGGTCATTCTTTCCCATTCTCACACATACACTTTTCTTTTATCTCGTTTCACTCCTAGACGTCTCCTCCTTTTGATACATGTATTGTTTCCCGGACGTCTAAAAAAGTGGTGGCAGGACAATGGACCTAATTAACAAGGGTAATTAAGACTAATAAAATAAAATCACTACAGTGGGACAATAATGAATGTAGTGGAAAGTAAGTTATAAAGTTACGTACGTAAACAAGGGCGTGATAATAAAAGATGATAATTATCATAGAAATGGAGAAATTCATACAAAACTGCCATTAGAAAAACAACCAATAAAAATTTACCAGCTACTGTTCGTAAAAGGGAATTAAATACAATAAAGGGTCGTGAGTGGACATACGCAATCCGTTGCAGCTCGGTTGGGTAGGCTGCCGTGTATGCTTACTTATTCCAAAGCTTAGGCCTAACCCCCTGCTGTGCTAGTCTTATGTAAACCAGTCAACAATTTTGATAAGAATGTCAAAAACAAAATCAGTTGCGGGTCTGTGAAAATCCTGGGGAAATTGGAAGAGTATTTGATCGGGATAGTTTTACGTCTACGACAAATAGGTTAAAAACGAGTAATAGGGTATTTAAGGAACGGGAAGGGACGATATTCTGGTGTGGAGCGCATCAGAACAAAACATGAAGCAAGGGTCGAAGGGAAGCTTATTTCCAGCAGTCAAGAAAGCTTCGAGGTAGACGGAGGACGGAAGGGATCATGCGTTTTCAGAAGAACTAGGAAAGGCCCCTGGTCAAAGGGCGCTTTTGTATTGGAATATTTTCTGTCATCAAAATATGTTCCCACTTTTTAACTCACATTCTCTACATAGGTCCTACTAAGAGTGACACACTCCCTTTTTATGCAGCTGTGGACTTCCACACACACCACACCCACACCACACCCCACACACACCACACACACACCACACCCAACACACCACACACACACACAACACACACGCACACACACACACACACACACACCCCACCACACCCCACACACACCCCACAACAACACTAATCCACTTCCCATTATAGTGGATGGATGGTTGTGATCTACTATTGAGATTATGGTGTCTTATCTCTTTGGGGAGTCTTTGTTGTGGTAGTAGGTAAGTCTTCAATGGACTCCACTGCAGCGTAATTATTTTAAGGAACAATGTTTTATTTCGTTTATTTTGTTTTAGTTTTTTAAATTATTATTATTTAATAACTCTTGAACACAAACTATAGCATAAAAAAAGAAGGGGAGAAAAGATATTTGGATTATTTTAAATATATTATATATATATATTTTTTTGCGTTATTGCTAAAATGAACAAGGGAAGAGTTTTTTAAATTTATTTTCTTGTGTTTTCTTTATAATTTCATATTTATTGTTATTTATTTTCTTTTCATATTTTGGGAACTAAGGCAACAGTGGGGCCCCGGTGGCCGAATGGTTAGAGCGTCGGACTCAAGACTGTCACGACGGCAATCTGAGTACGAGGGTTCGAGTCCCGGCCGGGCGTTGTTTCCTTGGGCAAGGAACTTCACCTCGATTGCTGCCTAGCCACGGGTGGCCAAGTCAGCTCAAGTCAGTGCCGGGTAAATAGAGATGGTGACTCGATAAAAAACACCGGGCGGAAGGCAATGGCAAACCACGCTCTAAATTGCTAAGAAAAATCATGGAAAGCCCATGATCGTCAAGGCCGCGGTGGCCGAATGGGTAGAGCGTCGGACTCAAGACTGTCACGACGGCAATTGAATTCGAGGGTTCGAGTCCCCGGCCGGCGCGTTGTTCCCTTGGGAAAAGGAATTTCACCTCGATTGCCTCCCTAGCCACTGGGTGGCCAAGCCACCCCAAGTCAAGTGCTGGTCCCAAAGCCCGGATAAAAGAGAGAATGATTCCCTAAAAAGGTACCCCCGGCACTCTCGTGGAAAGGAACTGGGGACCCAAACACGTACTCACTCCAAGAACATCACATGAAAACTACAATTAAGTATCTTTGCTGTGACCACGGCGGCTCAGACTGAAACCCTCCCGTTAAAAGAAGAAGGAACAGTGTACAAAAACAAACAAAAATAGACATGATTTTATGAGTGATGAAGGGGAGGTAATCTAGATAAATGCAAAGAAGGGACTGGGTGGTGATGAGGGGGGACAGATGTGTGATATGGGTGAAGACAAGGTGGTTTTCATATGTTAAATCAGTTTAATGCGGAGGACGAATCAGACGGTATTTTTTGTCATCTTGGGTTATTAAAGGCTATGACAACTTGGTCTGACGGTAGCAAGAGGGAGGATTCTCAGGTAGATCAGGTGTGAACATAATATACATATAGCATAGGTTTTTGAATAAGAAAAAAAGACAACGAAAGGAACAGAAATTGATGAAATAACTGACATGACAAACTGGTGGGAAAAAAAAGGAAAATAATGGGTATTGAACAAATAACCAAAAAAACAGGGGTAATAGTTGGAACACAACCCAAAACAAAGTGGGTGTATAAATAATTAAATAGAGATATGATAGAAATTGATGAGAAATTAAAGGGAAGAAAAGAGGCTTTTTTTTGGGGGGGGAGTTTTTTCTCCCTTTTCCGTAGAAAATTCCCTCCTGCTCGTCCTCTGACTGCGTGTCTGTCTTATGCAATTACACGAATACACTCCCATAATCACCAGGCAATCGAGTCAAGAGTCCGTGCAAGTTTGTAGATGTTCAGTCCTTTAAAAACCCCTCCGTTATAATTCGTCCCGCGCTGATCCCACGACCACTAGGCGGGCCCGAAGCGGGCAAAGTGACAACCCGTGGTAATTTTTTTTTTATTACTACTTCTCTGATGAAGTAGTAAATTTTACCGGGTTTCCCCTAGGCCACCGGTAATGTTCTTATTAGGTAGGTTTTCTGATTAATAGGTTCTTGGGAGTTTACACCTACAAGATGGAGGCATGTTTTTGGGTTTAGTGTTTGAATAGATTAGCCAAGAGGCTTTCTGCTATCTAGGTAGAGGAGATCTGCTAATGGTTTGTAAAAGGAATCTTCATTACTGAGCATGACAAGAATACAGTTGCGCTGTTTGGGCATCATTTGGGTCTTGAGCGTAACGATTAAAAAAATTTTTATGACCTGTACTGTCAAGGACAGTAGTAATGTAGGAGAGGCTCCTCGACGAAGGTTTGGGACAGTGCTGACACTCGCGTGGAACACGTTCACGATCTCCTAGGACATCTGTACCCTAGACGAGTCGATGTAAGGTGGTCGCATTCTCCATATACATATATTTATATATATATATAATATTATATAATATAATATATATATATGAAAGATGGAATAAGCAATGCCGAATTGATATCGATAAAAAATACCCTCCCTGACAGGACTCGAACCAAGGTCACTATGTATAATATGATATATATGTATAAATATATATATACATATTGCCCGTTATATCATATGTGGCTTGATATATCTTTTGAAGCATTGCAGTTTTATATCTTGCTAATATTATAACACCCCACCTCTCACCCCACACACACAGTTTATTTAGTAAAAGGCTATGAGTCCTAATACAATGGCTTTGTCTGATGGCTTCACTCTTTATTGATAAGAGTTCAACACAGTAAAGGAACATACGAGACAAGTCTATAGGTAAAGCAGTACAGGGTCACGTGTCAGTTCAACCCACCGGAGGGGGAAGGCTAGGCCGACCTTACCACGCCAGGCGCTAAGCACGAACTCCTCTAAACTTTGGTCATTATCACTATAAGTAGTGGACCGTCCCACCTGCCAGGGAAATGAACTGAAACAGCTGGAGGTATGATTTGCCCAAGGGTAACCTAACCGTTACCTCGCGACATGGATGTACTCTTTCCAGGGAATCTATGCACCTTGCCCCATACCCCATGCAAAGGGGGTCCCAGAGTTAATCGAGGAGACATACTGTCTCCACGATGTCCGTCTAGCCTCCTTTAGCACGCGCCTGGCCTTGGCTCGGGTCTTTTTGTAATTGATCAAGGTTACAAATGCTGGGGCGTCGTTTCAACTGCCTTCATGCAGCTTTTCGTGCTCTGACAGTTGTTGGCATTCACAGACCACCATGGTACTGGAGGTCGACGGTAATCTCCGCTACTTTCGGGAATGGATGCTTCCGCTGCAAGGTGAATTCATGATGTGAAGTGATTAACAGCATCTTGAATACACTGGAAAATCATTCACAGATCCTTGCAATACTGCAGTTGATCTAAAAAGATTCCAGCCCACATGTTCAAGTTGCTATCTTTGCACTCCATTGATGGAATACCTTTCCCACCTCCTCCAAAAGTATTGGAAATGGTCACTTCCATGTAAGCCCTTCCATGACCTGCCAAGTGAAGTTCAAACTGGAACCAGGTGGGGCCTTTTGATAGGTCTATATTGGAAAAAGTCCCAGTTGGAACTTGGAAATGTGTGGGAGTGTCATGTTCAGTAAAACTGCATCTACTCTTAAGAACAAGGACTCCAAGGCTTTCCCGAGGGTTGCAAAAAGTGTCTCCCAGAGGTGATGCCGACCTTTGAAATATCCAATAGTAAAAAATGGAGTGGCAACTGCCCAAGTACATCATCCAAATCATTAATGAGGTCCATTGTCAAAGGTCCCATAATGGGCTTGAACTTGAAATCCTCTCAGGGAAATCGGACGATTTTCCCTTGTCATAATCTCTCGTAGATATACACAAACTGGATTATATGAAGCTATCAGATGTTGCAGTTTTTCCCATTTTGCATGAATTCCCTGACAGTTCCATTGGATTTAGGTATCCAGTTCTTTATATTATTTCTTCATAAGGCAGCACCTGTGGTCAAGGTTTGCCCCACACCTTTAGGCTGTCCCTTTCCAGGATCCTGAGAGTACCTTTTTAAAGGTTGTGTAGTGTGATCTCCGTTTAACCAGGGTCCCGTCCCAGCTCACAAGTTTACAGAACTCTCGCCCTCCCTTGATGCTGGCGAGGGATACAGGCGCAAAGGACCCGGTAAAACCCCCCTCAATTTGAATTCACTGATGTGGTAGCATGGGGGGGGGGGGGATTCAAATCATTTATATGGGTTTGTTCCAGTGTGACAATCTCTTTCTGATGTTCAGTCTAAACAGAATTAAATACTAAAATTGACAAATGAACAAAAAAACAAAAAAACAAATTAAAAATGCAAAATGTAAAAGGGCATGCTGAAGGCACGTGAAATAGCTAAAACTGCCGTATACGAAAAACTAAAGGAGATGACCTCCCAAGTGGAGAGTCTGGCTGAAGGCCTTACCACTAAAACAAAGACGAACCAGCCAGCCTGGCATCACAGCTGAAGGCTTAAAAAAAGAAATCCCCAAACCTAAAACTTCAGTACGGCAGCTTAAAACCCAGATCTGGTGAAGCTAAGACTAAGAATGTCAGGTATGTCAGTACTTAACTTATTGTCTTCCGTGATCACCTCTGTTGTTCGCTTGGAAAAATGGCGACAACGCCGGTTTTTGTGACTGGGGATCGTACATGAACACCCGCTGACTGTCTTGACCAAAATCTTTATTGTTCGCAAATTTTTCTGTTTACATTGTCGGGACATCAGAGGCAAACATTTTTCAAAATATTTCCATTAAACAAATAGACTAAAAACATACAAATAAAAATGGGTAAAAGTAAAATGTAAAACATAAAAATGAAAATTATAGAAAAAGAAAGCCGATGTACTTAAAAGAAAGAATAAACGAAATGCATAAAACGTTTCCCCTAAAACTCGAAATAAAAAATGAAGTAAAACCCGAGCCCTTAAAAATTTGGACAGAATCATTAAAACACTAAAAGGAAAAAAACCAATAAAAAAAATATATAAGAAAGTCTAGTATTAAATTATAATAAAACAAGACAAAAAATGATAAAAAAAGGTAAAACGAATAAATAATAAAAACAAAAAAAAACGAAAAAATCAGCCAAGAAAAAAAAAAAGGGACAGCCAGGATCAGTCCTCCAGCAGAGCAGCCAGAGCGGAGAGGACGAGAGCACATCCAAGACCCCCTTTACAGAACCCTCACCCATTTGGGTCAAAAGCGAACAGCGGGACCTGGAAGAAAAGAAGCCGACCTGACAATCCAAAGGAGCGGACTTTTGTTTGATGGGGTTTCATAAAAACAGTAATATTAAAAAAATACCATCACCAAAAGAGAAAATAAACAGCAGCATCGGGAAAACATTGGGCAGCTTGTCACTCCAGGGTAAAAAATTGCAGGGGCCCCAAAAGATGAACAGCAATTCCACTGCAGTGTGGCACACAGCCAAGGGCCCCTGACAGTAGAGTCCCTACAGAAAAATAATGCAAACTGAACCAGTGGGGCACACACCCAAGAAAGACTGGATTCAAGCCCCCTGCACAAAGCTAACAGCACCTTTGGCCGGCATGGCAAAAGCCTAAGCTACCGATCCAAGGCCCCTACCCAAACCCGTAACCATTCATGCAGGGCAATAGCCCAGACAATACGGTTTGGAACTTAAGAACAGCAATCCTTGGGTTGGAGGCAAAAAGCGGTTCCCCAATCCAGGCCCTACAAAAAGCTAACAGTAATCTTGACCAGCATGGCGATGGGCCTGGGCGTACGGGCCCAAGGCCCCTAAGTCTTGCTTCGCGGGTTTGAGGGGTTACAGGTTTTAAAATTTCGCGTACACGGGTTGTGAGGATGGCCCCCCAAGGGTATCAGAGGGGTGGCTGTTTCCTCTTCCTCTGGAACGATTGTTTTGGGGGACGACAATCTGTGGTGGGTGATAAGGGAGAAAATTGGGGTGAGCCCGCAAAATTGCCAGGCCCGGTGTACCGAATGAGACGGGGCCAAATTTTTTAGAGATCCGGCGGCCCTAAACCATTTGGGGGACCCAGGGCGCGGCCCCATTCCTTTACCAAACAAGGGTTTTCCTTCCTCAGGAGCAAAGGTCCCTTGGTCGTTTGTTGTAACCCCTTCAGGGATTCAGGGGCAGCTTGGATGCCATCCAGCTGCACGGCGAGAGTTTTAACCCTTCCAAAGCACTTTTATCCCCGAAAACTGCACGTGGTGAGCCCTACAGGAAAGTAGGCATCCCTCCGAAAAAGGTAGAAGGTTGCTCCCCTTTTGCGTTATTCCAAAATTTAAGGGGCAAGTCGAATTTTAGGTACATACTTGTCCCAGTCTCTAGGCCGATCCCCTACTACTGACGTAAAGTCCCTTTGACAAAAAGGGTTTTGTGCTTCCCACAAGTCCATTACCCTGGGGGTATAGCGGATGGTAAAGTATGTGAAGCTGAACAAGTCCCCTAGCAGCAAACAGGGTTTGAAGTGAACGGCCGCCATTTTCAGTTGGAAACACAAAGGGGGGCCAAAAACATTATCCCTGGTCCAGGAAAAAACCTATGTACCCCGGGAAACTGTTTTATCAGGAGGGGGTGATTGAAAAAACCGGAAGTTGGTCTAAAACATCAATGCTATCCATAGGGGCCTGGCACAATCAAAAGTCCAAAGATACTCTTTCCCGGGATAAAGAGCTAGGGGGTCAGCCCTTGGGAAAAAGTTTGGGGAAGCCTCTTTATTTTCTGGACACAAGGGAATGTTCCATTAAAAAGGGGTACATCAGTGCATGTTGGGCCAAAGAACAGTTGGTAGATTTGTTTGTCTATGGATACCAGGATGATGCTAGAGGGGTGTATGAGGTTTCATTGCCGAGTCTCGCAGCTTTTTTGGAACACACAGCTGGTACACAATTTTTTCTGGAGGTGCAACAGTCGGGACAGACCCCCTTTTTCATTTCAAAGTTAGAGGGGGACTGGAGGTTTTTTTTGGGTACAGTGCCATCACTCAGATAGGACAGGGGATCTTTAGGCAGGTCCGGCTTTGTCCCGGGCAACTCTTTTGAAGACAGTTGTCGAACATCTATGGCAGAATCTGCGTGATAGCAAATCAGGGACGTAGTTTAGGGGCTTTTGTACCCGGGTCCAAAGTAAAATAGGGCAGATAGAGAGATCTGGGCATCCGGGTGATTTCGTCGGTGTTTGAAGAGTATACAAAAAGGGCGATGGGTTTTGGTAAATGATAAAAGCGCCATATAAGTACGAACAAAGACCCTAACACCCTCAACAAGTAGGCCTCACAGTAATGGGGGGGTAACGAGTTCAGGGTCTCGCAGTTTTCTACTGTAGTAAAAAATAGGTGGGGTGCACCGTGTTTATCCGCTAATTAAAGTGCTCCCAAGGCAATACTACTTGATCGGTGTAGCCAAAAGGGGGCTGAATGGGGTAAAGAAGGAGCTGATGCCAGAAACCCTTTTCCCGATCTTCAAAAACCTGTTGTCTTTTTCCCCCTTTCCAAATCTGGCTTTTCAAGAGGAGGGGGAGTGGACTGCAGGTTTCATACCCCTCAGTGTTTCCTGAAAAAAAACCGTTGCCCCAAAAAAACGACGAACTTTTTTAAGGATCGAGGGGCAGGTGTTGCTAAAATAGCTGGACCTGTTTGATCGGCAATACATTGGGGAGATTAGTGAAACCCCCAAAAAATTTATTTTGGTTGCAGCAAAATTGCACTTTTCCCTTTCAGCTTAACCCCGCTGCGCAGTAGATCAGGGTTTTTTAATTTTCAAATCGTGGGAAAACCAGAGTAAATAACCACTCACCAAAAAACGCCAAATGTGGGTCCCCGGAAAATGACAGGACAAAATTCATCTCCTTGGAAAGGGAGGGCCAGTATAAGGCCCAAAGGAGTTTCCTTAAAAAACCCAATCCATCACTAAATGGGTCTTTGGGGCGGTCCTTGGGTGAACCTCAAAACTCCAAAAGTGCCCCATAAGAGTGGGAAAAGGTAGAGGGGACTAATTCTCAAAAAGCCCTCAACCCTTGGGGAGAGGAAATGGTCTGCTGTTGTTTCTGCATTTAAGTTCCATAAACCACACAAAACCCAAGTGATCCCTCTTTTTTTCCTTTACCCCGAAACAGGGGTCAACCCCGGTGAAATTTAGGACTCAATGACACCGGCAGCTTAAAACCCAGATTTTGGGGAAGCTAAGACAGTAAAACTAAAATCACTCAGACCTCCCATGAAAAAATAAAAGTTAAAATAAAAAAAGGAAGAATACCAGCCCTTCTGATTTAAAACCAGACGTTAAAATTTTTCAATAAAAATGTTTTGTGATCTTCAGTCCCAAGAAAAAATGTCAGGTACGTCAGTACTTAACTAATTGTCTTTCCCGGGTCGCCTCTGTGTTCCTTTCCCCTTTTTGGGGGGAAAAAAAATGGCCCGAAAACGCCCC
>NW_023663858.1:0-14451 GCF_015228065.2 Penaeus monodon | reverse complement strand
AGAAAAAAAATATATATATATATAAAAAATACTATAAAATATATTTTAATATATATATATTTTATATATAAATTTTAAATTTTTTTTTTTTTTTTTTGCATGGAATAGGGAAACATATGAAATCAAGTGGGCCCTAATAATCAATCCTTGAGTAAGCACCTGAGAGCATTTATGTGTAATAAATGATAATAAAAAAAAAACTACGGGCCAAACAGTGCAGGGATGTGGCACCAATGATTTTAAAATGTACTTAACTTTTTTTAAAATAGATGTGTCTTTTTAACCTACAAGCAAGTAGTTAGCACAAAATGACTTTTTGTAAGGGGCGTAGAAAAACCCCAAGTTTTCATTAAAAAAAAAAACTTTAAATGTTATGCCCACACAACCAAACATAATTATAGTGTGTGTGTTTTATACAAAATACTACATAATTTATATATAAATATTATAAATTATAAAATATATATATATAAATATATAATAATGTATGATGTATGTATGTATGATATACCCCCCAAAATATTTATATGTTGTGGTATATCATTACATACCATATATAATATATATTATATATATATATAAAATTTTATATTATATATATATTATATATAATATATATATATATTTTATATATATAATATATATAATAAATATATGTTGGGTGTGTATATTATATAATAAAAATATTATTATAATATTATATATATATATATATATATATTATATATTATGATATATGTAAATGTAATGTAATGTGTATTTTATATTATATATAAATTATATATATATATATATATATATATATATATATATATATATTATAAAATTTTATAAAAAACACCCAAAATATATAAGTAAATTTAAACATAATACATAGAATACATACACACACAACAACATATACAAAAATATATATAATGTGTGGTGGTGTTGTGTGTGTGTGTGTGTGTGTGTTTTGGTGTGTGGGGTGTGGTGTGTTGTGTGTGTGGGGGTGTGTATATATAATGGATGTATATGTGTATGTGTATGTATATGTATAGTAATGTATAGGGAATGTATATGTATGTGTATGTGAGTATATGTTGGTTTTTTGTATATATATATATAATATATATATAATATATTAACATGTACATTTTGTATATTAGGAATATATAAATATATATATGTAATGTATTATATGTATGTGAAATTGAATTGTAATGTATATGATATGTATTGTACATTATATGTAAGTATATATATATTTATGTATTATAGTATATGTATATGTATATGTATATATATTATATATTTATAATATTATTATATAATATAATACACACACCCACACCACACACACACACACCAACACACACACGACGCACACAGAACGCGCCACAGAACGCGCACACGCACGGCAAAAGACACGCACAAACAGCAACAACCATGCACAACACGCAATTTTATATTATATATTATATATTATTATATTATATTATCATAAACAGATATATAAATTCTATATCTATTATCAAAAATATATAAAATATATATATATAATATATATATATATTAAAATTAATATAAATATATTATATATAATAATAATATAATATTAAAAATATAAAATTTTTTTTTTTTTTTTTTTTTTTTTTTACAAATGAATTTTTTTGTGTGTTGATTATATTTATATGTGTAGACAGTAGATAGATATAGATATAAATATGTATATTCTGGGTGTTGGTGTTTATATTTTATATAATATATTTTTAAATATATATAATATAAATTTAAAATAAAATATTATAATATATTAATAAATATATATATTATATATATATATATATAAATATAATATATATAAAATATATATATATATATATATATAATATATAATAAAAATAGAAAATGTAATATATTGTATGAGTATTATTTTATATATTATATATTATATATCAATATATATATATTTTATATATAATTATATATAATATATTATATATATATAATATAAAATTTAAATTGAAAAACAATCCACCAAATTATTTCAAGCAAAACGCCCACGTCAAAACCCTTCCAAACCTTTCACACGCAAATAAAAAAGCTGTGTACCTACTGGCACGCAATGACAGCCCCAAGAGCCCAGAGCACAATGGGACTGTTGGGGTATGGTTTGACTCCCCACCGTGCTCGCATTTCGACAGTATCTGCCCCAGACAGTACTAGCATCATTGCTCTCGGAAAATTGGAAATTTTAAAATTAGGTTTTCCCCAAATTTATACCTGGACTGAAATAAAAAAACACGGAAGAAAACTTTCTATTTAAAAATTTCAAGCCAGTTATGCTGTTGTACATCAATTTGTTTGGTTTGGGTTTGATGTAACCGGGTTTAAAAATATTTACACAAATCCCCATCTGTGTAGATAAATTTCAAGGTTTCACTGAGAAAAACAAGAGCATAAAAAAAGACAAAGATTATATATAAAAATCAAAAAAAATCCAAAAGAATACTGAAAAAACCATTTGATGTTTGTTTTAAAAGCTCCCAAAAAAAACCTTAAACGTTGACCTGGTGTAATCATGAGGAACAGTCTTGGCCAGGGGTGGAGGTGCATTGAAGAAGCGTTTTTCTCCCGGTGTTGGGGGATGCTTGAGGGGGGACCATCGGAACTTGTTGTGTTTGCAGCCCCTTCCATTTTACGTTTTTGCAAGAGGGAAATTTTGATAAAAAAAAAGGTACTGAAAAAGCAATAAGGAGTACACCGTAACCATGAACTGGGGAATATGAGAAAATGTTACAACTATCCCGAAAAAATGCAAAATTTTCCCTTCCCCCTCCCCCTCCCCCCCCCCTTTTTCGGGATATCAGGGGATAAAGAGAACCTTCCCTTTTCCAAGAAAAAAAACTAAAAATTTGTATTTCCCATAGAGAAAATGAAAGAAGGTATGGCTAGTGCTTTATTTATTTCCTTTAGAAAAAATAAACCCCTGGGTCTTAGGGACATCCGGAGAATTTGGGGTATGTGGAGTAGGTTTCAAAGCAGTTTTGGTCCTTCCCCAGCCTGTGTGGGGGCCCTGCGGGAAGGGAATTTGATGGGGCGGAAATGTTTCGCCATTAAAATGTGCAGGGTGAGTTTTGGGGTTCTTTCCCCCTTGGGGAAATTTAATCGGCCCATGGAAACTTTTGGGAAAATTAAAGGAAAAGCAAAAAGAGGGGACAGAGTAAAAGACCTGGAATCCGTACATTTTTCCTTTCATGTCGCTCCCATGGGCCGCTGAGATCCACATACCGCCGGGCGGGCCCCGGAGGGTAGCTTCCAGACACCACTAAGGGTAGCGTAAAATTTTGGGCAAAAAAGTTTTAGCCCCAATTTCCTGTCGTTTCAATAGAGAGTGCCAACTTAATCCACCAATACTATTATGATAATGACATCAGTTTTAAAAACTAAAAAAACAAAAACTAAAGAAAAAAAAGAAAAGAAGAAAAAAAGAAAAAAAAATCACCACGCGTAAAAATCAATAAAAAAAATTTCAAAAAATGTAAGCATCTAACATTACCGGCTTGTGCGTTGGGGAAAGGCCAAGCTGGGTCCCCACGGTCTCTTCAACAGGAGGTTCAGGGCCTCCACGTGCGCCTCTAGGGTGTACTAGGGCCACCCTCTTATCCACCCGGGTTAATTTGGGGCTTTAAAGGGGCTGTGGGGGGGAAGGGGGAGGGGGGGGGAGAAAAGAAGATTAATTTTTTTTAGTAGAAACACAAAAAAAAATAATAAAAATAATAAATAAAGAGATGATAAATAATAACAAAAAAAAGACAAAGAAAAAGAAGAAAAATTCAGAAAAAAAAATTATATACATATTTAAGAAAAAAACCCAAGCCTTAAAAAATTCAAGAATCAAAATAAAAAACAAACACACAAAATAAATTTTAACAATGTTTACACAAGGTTGGGAAATTCCCCCGGGGGGATGTCAAATAAGCAGCCAGGTAAGGAAAAATCAGGGATGGAGAAGGAGGAGGCGCCACTGGGGCAGCTTGGAGCCAGTTTACTCTTTTAAAGCTTGTCGAACTTAGCCGTTTTGTCTGCGGGAGGGGGGGAGAGAAAAAACAGTGGGAGAGATTTTAAGATTTAGGATTTCTTAAATTCCTTTTAAAGGAATATTTTACTTGTGAAAAAAAGGGTACATTCACCAAAGATAAAGTAGGAGAGGGGAACATAAAAGGAACAAAGACAAAGATAGAGAAGAAAGAATGGGAAATCCAGCAAAAAAAACCAATTTTTTTACACTTTATGGATATCAAAACTTTAAACCTTTGCCAACGGGCATGGCATGTCGTAAAGCTATGCCCACGTGAGTTTTCTTTTTTAATTTTTTTTACACATAGATGGCTACACTTTTACTAAATCCCAATGAGCCCGTTCGAGTACGCCGTTCACCGTTCATCCTTTTGTTGATTACGAAAAAAATTTTAGTTATCTTTTTTTGCCCGTTACTAAGTTTTTAAATTATATTAATTCAAGTTTACAATAAAACTAACAACATGATATTCATAGATGTAAAACAATTTGTTTTTTCCCCAATACAAGGGGAAAAGGTGAAATCAGGAAAGGGCACAAGATTACTAATTGACTCCTTTTTAGCTAAGCATAGCAGAGCCATCTATGTGCGAGACATTTATAAAAAAATGAAAAATGAGCAAGCATTTTCCCCATTTTTTTTTTTAATTTTCCCCGTCAGCATTGGGGAATGCAAAAAAAAGCAAAGCTCAATTGAGAACCCGTTTTCAACTAATTTGATAAAAATTATCTTTTAAAAAACAACAATTTAAAATTTAGTAATTTTAGGTTATAAAAACAAAAGCAAAGAAAACCTAAAATCACAAATAATATTTTGGGAAAATCTTTTTAGCATTTTTGGCAAATTTTTCAGCCCTCAGGAAAAAAAAAACAGGAGAGGTCAGAGATATGTCAGATCACTTACTGCTATGCCACCACCCGTAGAAATAGAGCAAGTCAGAGGGTGTATTCCATGTTGTGACGTCTCTAGATGTCAGAAATTACCAAATTGCGCCCCCCCTCTTCCCAAAAGGTCATTACCGAATCTTTTAGACTGAGGGGTGCCAGCCTGTCAGAGCAAGGATCTGTAAAATTTTTTTTAAAAAAGGGCCATCTGTGGTTTGTCCATCCAATCCTGGGGGGAAAAAAGGGGATATGGTTGAGTATGACTTTAGCAGAGTAAAAAAATATTTTTGCTTTGTAGAAGGAACATCCATGCTTAATCAACCAGTAGGACCTCTAAGTGAAAAACACCCCAATTTCCCAGGTAATAAACTAGTGCCATTTCTAGGGGCCCCCACCTGCACAAAAAAAGGGGGATACCTTTCTGGAACTAAAGTGGCTACTGTCCCTTTTGGCCATCTATGGGAGATGCCTATCATTGTTGGGTTAAGTTAGTCACATAATTTGGGGGAGGGGCAGTTGTTAAAAGAATAAAATGTAAATTAGGTAATTCATTCTTGGTTTTAGACACAGTCTCAAAGGGGGGGGGGGGGGTAAAACAAAACCTTCTGCACATCTATTTCAACACAGATAATTTTTCAAAATCCCCCCATGTTATTTACTCAAAAATACTTAGGTTCTTCCCCCTTTTACAAGCCATCCTTAGTTAAAATAAATAATAACTACAAACAAAGGGGGAAATTCACAAATGGAACAGAGCCAATAACTAACATTATTTATTTACCTATTCCTTTACTTCAATCTTTTTCGCTATCCACACTCAATCTTCCATCACCAAACCCTTCCTTTTTCAATATCCCCCCCGACAAACAACTTGCAAAAACCCATACATCACTTTGGATTTTTTCCCCAAACCCCTCCTCCCCCGGGGGGACCTCCTTCTCGGTGGGGAACCTCTGCCCTTTATCGGGCAAGAGGGCGAAAAACCACATGGGGCCCCAACTCGTATCCCTGCTGGGCCTATTAAAATCATAAGGCAGGGGGGTGGAGGAGACGGGTGAGCCACGCAATTATTTCTCATAATGGGGGGGAAAGGAGTTGATTTTTAGTTTTCTATGTTTTTTTCCCAAATTTTGATTAAAAAAACTTTTTCCATTCAAAAATCAATTTTAAATTGCCCTGCAAGACACCCTCCCTTTCCCAAATTTAATCAATAACATTTCCTCAAAAATTATAAAATTTGGGGAATAATGCATATGCAGTACAATCCCAAATGGGATGGTGTTTTTTAAAATAGAAATATGTGAATTTCTAAAAGATATCGTGACCCCTGGTTAGAAAAAAAAATCAGACAAAGACTTGAGATGACAAATACCCCATTTATTTGTATTTCAATAAATATCTGTCAGCATACAAATAACTAGGTCATTGATGTGTATTTAATAATTTTATCAGGAATCAAAGCTTTTTTATCTTTTAAGTCTTTTTTAGGGATGTTTCCCCAAGAACAGATAAGAGAAACTTTAGATTTGAGAAGCTCTATATTATACTTCACTGCAATGTACTCTGCAATAGGATGATGCCCAAAATACTTACTTTTGATTTGGGAATAACTACCCTTGTATTAAGGAGAGGGTGATAGAAGCATCAAAAAACCCCCAAATTTTAAGAAAGAAATCCCTAAAAAAATAAAAAAAATGAAGAAAAAAATACCCAAACCCATGACTGCGCGGTTTTTTCCGGGAAAATTTGTCATAAGAGCTCTTTTAGGGAGCATGGAGGCTTTGGCCGCCAATTCCGGGGCCGAGCATAAGCATGATCCATCAACCAACATTGGTCACTTTTCCCACAAAAGAAAAAAAAAATAATAAAATTTAAAATATACAGCCAAACCCTTTAAAAAATTTTTCAAAAATGAAACAGTGTGATTATGATCCACAATTGCAAGATCACCGTACCAACAAAACATACTTTGAACATCACCTCTACATCCCGTACCTGCCCACTGGCCAGTCTGAGCATTGATGTGAACCCCGCAGTGGATCCCAGAATTTTTATCCTGCCTGATTCGAGGGAGGGCCCCCAAAGGGGGGTGGAGAAAGGGGGCGTGATGCTGAACCGGCCGAGGAAAAAGGTGGGTGAATGACGCCTGAATTCCCAGCCTGTTGGGAATTAATCAGATCAGTGCTGCCATATGGATGGATGGATGGATAAATAGGATAAATATGTAAACATATGTACATACATCCATATCTACATTTATTAATTTTTTTAAACTCTCCTTTCTCCCTCGTATATTTTTAAATATATATATTAATATATATATAATAAAAATAATATATTAAAATTTTAAATTTATATATATATAATTATAATTTATATATATATTATAAAGTTAAAATGTTAATGTAATTTTGTATATAGTATATTTGTATATATATATATAAGTTATATTAATATACATATATAGATATAAGATATATATGTTAAAATAATAATTTAAAAATAATATAATATATAAATATATATAATATATAATAATATATATACAACACATAAAAACAAGTTTAAAAAAATATGTATAAACAATGAAGACACACAGGGAAACACAAACACAACCAGCCCGCACACACACACACACGACATGCAACACAGACACAAACAACACACAAATATATAATATATATATTTTAATATATGTATAATATGTTTATAGTATTTTAATGTATATATATTAATTTTTAATATAATATATATATAAAAAATATATATATAAAAATATATTTTTAATATAATTAATATATATATTTTATATATATATTATATATATATATATTATAAATCTATTTTTTGAACACCCATAATTACAGGGCTTTTGAAAAATAGATACATCAAGGAGACAAAACACATTCTTTTGTATTTTAAGACTACCCAAACCCTTGTGTGGTGACTGTGTTGGCGTGCGGGTGCGAGAGAATAATTTTGGGGGAGTGATGCAGCAGGTTCGGATCACAGCATCCTTCCGGGCCTTCAGCCTTTGACTTAAACCTATCGGGAAAAGTGGGAAAAGTTCACGTTAAAAAATTAGCCCTTTCCCCCCCCCCCCCCCTTCACAGCGAAACAACTTAGATGCCGGTAAACCAAAACTTTAAATGTCTTGGTGCATGTAGCTGTGATGTTGATTGCCAGTAAAATTGCATTGCAATTTTGATGGTTTTCGTTTTTTCCTTATAAAAATTTATACCGAAATCAAATTTATCACATTTTTTTATTAGTTATGAGGGTTTCTCCAAATATATCTTTTTTTTAAAATTTAGAATTTTGGGTTATATTATACCGCACAATCATTACAGGCAATTTGACATTCATTTGTCACAGTATCACGTTTTTTAAATTTGAAGCTGTTTACATGCTAACGTTTTTCCGAGTTCTTTTCTAACTTTTTGGTGAAAAAAGTCCGATTTGGGGAAATATTATTTGGTGAAATACAATCCCCAGCTGCAGAAATATGTTATAGTCAGTCAGTTCCCCAAACCCACTTTATTTAACCATAAAGTAAATAAAGGGAAAAATAGCAACGGGGATAGACCCCAGGGTGGAGCCCCCGGGATAGGTTTTTTTTTCAAAATTTTGTTTCATGAGGGGGTCCATTTCCCGTTTTTTTTTGCAACAGCCCTTTGTAGAACCTTCCAAGGCAAATTTGGCTCAGGATTTTCTTTTTTCCATTTTCTTCATGCATAACATAAAAAACCCAAACTCCCGGGCCCAAATTGGACCCCTAAAACTGTTCCCCTGATTTTGAAAAAGATGGCAGGGGGATGAGAGAGAGAAGGAGAGAGAAGAGGGGGAAGAGAGAGACGAGAGAGAGAGAGAGAGAAAAAGAGGAGAAAAGAGAGAAGAGGAGAGAGAGAAAAGTATCGTAAAGAAAAAGGGTTGAATAAGTTCCCATGTTTTTTAAAAATTTCTATATCAGAAAACTGTGAGGAAATGTCAAAAAAAAAGTCTTGCACCCCAAAATCTTGATTCCCTAATCTTTTATCATGAGAGTCAACTACACCTTTAACCCATTGGCTCTAACATGAGTGGACAGCCAGATGAAAGATATGTCCCCCCTTGCAATGTTGTTTCTTTTTGCAGCATAAGCTTTTAGTTTAGTTTTTTCCAATTTTATTTTTGCATTGTTTTGTTTAATCCAGTGAAACAGACTGTTTTGCACAGACCCCATATCATTTTTTTTTTAGTCTATAACTCAGACAAATTATTAACATAGGCAACTTTTTATTATTAATGTATCTTTATTTATTAAATTTTCAATTTCTGTAAGCAACCTGAAAACGAAGTCGGATCCGAGCAGGGAAATAGCATGTCCCTAAACCCTGCATTTTTAAAAAGTGTTTTTGCGAAACAAAGCAAGAGCCCCCCCCTAAATGCCAAACAAGTCTAATCCCCCTCCAAGAGTTTTTGGCATCATGGAGAGTTTCCTATCACCCGGACTTCAGCTAAAATGCTATGAGGAAAGTCGGTCCCCGGGCTAAGGCCAAAACTTTTCAAAAAACCCCTTAGCCCCAGTGGCGATATATCCACATCACCTGCCCCTCAAGAAAAATTTTTTCTCCAGACGTGAGGGGTACATCATCCTGATGGGGAGGTTAAACCTAACCCACTATAAAAATTTCAGTCTCTGCCTAACTCAAGCAAAAAGCAAAAAAATCATATGGTATTTTTTGGCAAAATAAAAAATTTTACACATTAACAAAACAAGGTTTACAAGAGCAAGGATAAATTTTGAATTGGGGAGTACATACATACGGTGGAGGCTATGGGGTTTCTAGAACAATAATTTCAAATGGAATGACACTTTTTACCAACGGTTCCCAAAATTTGAATATAACATAAGAGGACGAGTTTGGAATAAATTTAACCCGGCTTACTTTAGAGTCGAGGTTTCAAAACTGAGAGGGGGGGGGGGATCAATGACCTTTCATAGGGTTTCCTTTTCCGTTGCGCAGATTAATGAAATAGTACACAGCATTCTGTTTTTTTTTTTTTTTTTTTTTTTGCGCGAGTATTTTTTTCCTGTTTTTTTCCCCAGCCTATTCTGATGAATTCAACGGGGAAACATTAAAGGAATCATAATAACTTTTTGGGAAAAAATTACAAAACAGGGAAATGACTTCAAAAAACCAAGTAATTACTTTTTATATAATCATTTTCCCCAATACGCGTATTTTGTCGTTAAATAATTTGTTCATTAATCATAGCAGTATTTTTTACCATAGATAATACCAAATAAACAAAAAATAAAATCTACTCGCGGGAAAGAAATATCATTATTACTTTTTTCCCAAACAGAAGATTTAGCTTATAATACTACAGAAATTCATGGAAAAAAAAAAAAAAAAAAAAAAAAAAAACGTTAGTCCTCAAAAGGGCAATTTTCATTTAAAGGGTTTTTCTTTCGGCTTTTTTTGGGATTTTATGCTTCCCCTCGTGAGCAAAAGTGTTTTTAATATTATATTCCTTCGGATAAAACCCAATTTCCGAGTAAAAAAAAAAAGAAATTTCCAAGTAATGACAAAATTCCCACGGTCGCGCCACATTAAACCCAACAATAATTCTCTCTTTTTCCCCCTCTATTTCCTCTTTTCCCACGTAGCGCCCCCCCAGAATTAGTTTGCGTAGCGAAAGACCTTAAAGTCTAAAAGAGGGGGGTTCAATTACTATTTTTTCTTTACCTTTTGTATCGAAAATTTGAAAAGCAACAACATCCCCCCGGAGTTTTTAGTTTTACTTATCGAGGGAAAAACAGGGAAACTCCGCGGGGAAAATCGGAGAGGGGGAAAAAATCCCAGATACTCCCCATATTTTTTTATTAGCGCCATCTATGGAGTGAAAGAAAAATCTGGCGCGAAAGTGTGTTTTCCGCCCCCCCCCCCCCCACCCTTGGATCAAATCCAATCTTTATACGTTGAAGTAAAAATAAAATTATATATATTCGTTCTTGGTTATAGTAAAAACGAAGTTTATGGTTTTGCGCTTTTGGGTTCCCACCAAAAATTTCGCATTGGATAATTGCCCAGCAGGTAAGAAGTGAAAAAATTTTTCACAATATAGAGAAGTTTTTGACTGTTCGATTTACTTTCGTCAGAAATTTTGGCAAAACAGTTTTTCGTTTAACTGCATCATTTATCTGAAGACATCGCTTCCGCAAAGAGATTCGCCTTTCTTTTTCCTTGAATTAAATGTTTTATGTAGCGTGATGGCGTCTAAGAAATTACTTGGTTTTAAAGTCTCGCGGGCTCTGGTCAAAAATTTTACTTCTCCCTTTTTTTTTTTGTCAGAAGCAGGATTTGTGACAAAAAAATGGCCATTCAGAACCCCTTGTAGCAAGTAAGGTATTTAGAGTTTGTGTTCTTTACGTCTGTATGTTTCGTTTTTGTATTTTATTTGTTAAGAGAAAATAACCCCTAAAAGTAAAAGGGGGGGTTTTCATTGTTATATAATTTAAAATATATAATATATATATTATATATATATATATATATATATATAATATAATAAAACAACACAAACACACACCACACCACACCACACACACACACCCACACACCACACACACACACACCAAACACACCACACAACACACACCCCGCACGCACGCACGCACCCAACACACAACAACACACACAGTATATAAATTTTATATAATATATATATTTGTATTATAATATATAAAATTATATATATATATTATATTTTATATATATATAAAATATATATATAATATATATATATATGAACCCCGAAATCAGTAAACACACACACACTACCAACAAACAAACCCACACACACACAAACACAACCCCCACACACACACAACACACACACACACACAAAAAAAAAAAAAATTTTTATATATTATATATATTATATATTTTTTTTTAAAAAAAAAAAAAATAGATGTGACCAAAAAATCGTAAACGACACACACACAACACCACACACACAACAACACACACATATAGTGTGTGTTGACCAAGAAATCAGTAACCCGAGGGTTTGCAGCAGGAGCCATTAAACCCATCACCAAAAGGGATTTTAGATGTCGGTGCTTTTGCAGAGGAACTAAGTTGTCTTTAAAAGGGCCTGACACTGCACTTTCGCGAAACGTGGACGTATCTAGTGCCGGAGCCCCGGCTGAGCCCTTTTTCAAGTCTCTACGTGGGTTGGGGTACAGTTTGGGAGTTTTCAATATATATAATATATATATATATATATTATATTAATATATAATTATATTTATATATATAGAGAGAGAGAGAGAGAGAGAGGAAAGAGAGAGAGAGAGATAAGTGTGTGTGTGGTATTTTATTAAAAAATAATAAATATATTAAAATATATATAATAATATATATATAATTTTTTATTATTATATATTATATAATATATAATAATATTAATAATATATATTTTTAATGTATGTGTGTGTGGTTTTAGTTTGTATATATATACACATATAGAGCATACACAAAAACACCACGCCCCACACAACCCCACACCACCACACACACACCACAACACCACACACACACACACACAAACACACACACCACCAAACACACACACAGGTAATTTAAAATTTTATATATATAATATTTTATTATATATATATAATATTATTATAAAATTATATATATATATTATATATTATAAATATATATAATTATTTTATATATATTACAGACACACCCACCACACACACACACAACCAAAAAAATATATAATATATAATATTATATAATATATATAATAATATATATATAATAATTAAATTATATCAACACGTGTGTGGTGAGTGATACAAAAATTTTTATATAAAATATATAATATTTATATATATAAAAATATATATATATAAAAATTATATAATATATAATATATATATGTTTATAATCTATAATTTTATAATAGTTGTTGTGTGTGTGATAAAATATTATAGATATGTAATTATTGTATTATTTTTACACGTAGTAGCTTAGTAATGGTTGTTATTAGTTCATCTGCCGTGAATAGTGGTTTGGTTTTTGTGTAGAGCAAGACAAAAAATTTTTTGTAGTTAATGAAACCTTCCCCCCGCCCAGTGCGAGTAAATTTGGTTTTAGCATTCAAGCGCGCATCCCGGAATTTCCCGTTTTTAAAGTCTACCCCTGGGGAGGCTTTATGGCACCCCCGTCTTAATCCCGGAACACAGTAATAGAATATTATAGGGTACGGTCTGTAACGTATTTTAAGTATGAGAAATTCTTTTTGCATCTCTTGGTTTTTTTTCCCCCCATGTTGGCTTCAATCAAGAATTTCAAACTGGAGCCCGCGCCTAAGTCTTCAGTAGCCTTGTATAAAAAATGAGTCAGTTGGCACAGAAAAGTGGTACCGGGTTTTTTCACACATGGTAGTTTACGCCTGACAAACAGATGTTGTAATTCTCAGAGAGAGAAAATTTTTTGATGTCCATGTCGGGCAGCTTTTCAGAAGATTCCCCTATATATTTTGTTTTCCCTAGCAGCGCATGCACCAAGCTTTCACTTGTATTTCTGCTGGGGTTTTCTAACAAGCTTATCCTTACGACTTCTGGTACTGGCGAATGCCGTGGTGTCCCGGGGCAAACTCAAAAGTTAGGTTTTTCAAAAACCCCCTTCCCCCCCACGACACATGCATTGGCGTATTTGTGTAAAAATTTCCCTTGCCTACGTAATCTATTAATGCCAAAATTTGCCTGCTTTGACTGACAGAAAAAAAAGTTTATATAAATAGCCCGATTCCAAGTGCCCCATTTCATTTTAGGCCCCCCAATGGAAAAATATTTGGCCCCAAAGACAAAGCGCTATAATAATTAAAAAATATATAATAATATATAATATTAATATTATATATATATATATAAATACCTATATGAATATATAATTTTATATTTAAAAAAAAATATTTATATGTTAAAGAATATTAATAAAAATTAAAATATATATATAATATATATAATATAAAATTTTTTGTATATATACATATATATTAAAAAATTACATAGTATATATAATATATAAAATAATTTCATATAAAACATATATACATTAAAAAATATAATAAAATAATGATATATATATATAAAATAATATTATAATATTAGATATATGTATACATCAAAGTATATATATAAATAATATTATAATATATATATATATATATATTATATATATATAATTTTATATATAATATATATATATATATAATATATAATATATAATAATAATAAATATTTTAAATATATATTATATTATATTAATTATAAATATATATATATATAATATATTATATATATATATATAATATTTTGGGGGGTGAGGGCTAACACACCAACACACACCACACTCACTCAAAAGCACACACATCAAGATCTCAATAAGCAACCACACACACAAACCCACACACATACTCACTTAAGAACAAAAATTA
>NW_023663857.1:0-14451 GCF_015228065.2 Penaeus monodon | reverse complement strand
TTTATTAATTTTTATTGGTATTTTATATTAAAAAAAGGTATAAAATTTAAAAAAAATTTTTAAATAATAACATAATAACGATATTAAATAAAATAAGTATAAAAATGACTATAAAGACGTTATTATTGTTATTATTATTGTTATTACTATTATTATTTTAGTTGTTATTAGTATAGATGTAAAAATATATATTATAACTGCAATAATTGCAATAATGATGATAATAATTGCAATAATGATGATAATGATGATAATAATGATGATAATGATGATAATGATGATAACGATAATAATGATGATAATCATGATAATAATGATGATAATAACAGGAATTGTGTCCATATATAATAAAAAAAGGTAAAAGAAAAAAAATCCCAAAAGTCGAAACAGCGGCAAAATCTAGCGAAATTAAGCCTTTTGAGAGTAGACTCAAAAATTACGTTTTTTCCATTCATTTGATGATTCTGGCAATTATTAGGGTAATAATGATAATAATTACCAGAATTCTATTAATCATGACAATAATGATGATAAAAGTGAGAATAAAGAGAATTTGGATAACATTTGATGATTATTACTATTATTACTATTATCATTATTATTATTATTATTATTATTATTATTATCATTATTATTATTATTATTATTATTACTTTAATTATTAGTATTATTGCCAAAAAATATATTATAGCAGTAATAATTACAGTAATAACGATATTAATTAAAATAATGATATAAATAATGATTATAAAGACGTTATTATTGTTATTATTATTATTACTATTATTATTGTAGTTGTTATTAGTATAGATGTAAAAATATATATTATAACTGCAATAATTCCAATAATAAAGATAATAATTGCAATAATGATGATCATAATTGCAATAATCATGATAATGATGATGATAATGATGATAATGATGACGATAACGATAATAATGATGATAATCATGATGATAATGATGATAATAACAGGAATTGTGTCCATATATAATAAAAAAGGTAAAAGAAACAAACACAAAAGTCGAAAAAGCGGCAAATCTAGCAAAATATAGCCTTTGAGAAAATAGACTCCAAAATGGAAGTTTTTTTCCATCATTTGATGCTTCTGGCAATATTAGGGTAATAATGATAAGAATTACCAGAATTCTATTAAATCATGACAATAATGATGATTAAAAGTGAGAATAAAGAGAATTTGGATAACATTTGATGATTATTTACTAGTATTATCTATTATTCAGTATTATTATATTATTATTATTATTATTATTATTATTATTATTATTAATTATTATTATTATTTATACTTTAAATTATTAGTATTATTGCCAAAAATATATTATAACTGTTATAATACAATAATAATTAATAATAAGATATTATAATAATACTAAGGTTATTAAGATTTTATAATATATTATTGTTATTATTATCATATTATTATTTTTTATGGTTAGTATAATGTAAAAAAATTTTATTATAAACAGTAATAATTACAGTAATAACGACTATTAATTAACATAATATATAAAATAAATGATTATAAGGACGTTATATGTTATTATATTGTTTTTACTATTATTATTGTAGTTGTTATTAGTATAGATGTAAAAATATAATTATAACTGCAATAATTGCAATAATAATATTAATAATTGCAATAATGATGCAGAGATACCCATAATTGATATAATCATGATAATAAGGATGATAATGATGATAATGGATGATATGTGATGACGCTAACGATAATAATGATGATAATCATATGATAATGATGATTAATAACAGGAATTTGTGTCATATATAATAAAAGGTAAAGAAAAAAAAATCACACAAAATTCGAAAAAGCGGGGGAAAATCTAGCGAATATTAACCTGAGATAGACTCCAAAATGACGTTTTTTCAGCTCATTAATGATTCTTGGCACAATTGTTAGGGTAATAATGATAATTATTACCAGGAATTCATAATCATGACAATAATGATGATAAAAGTGAGAATAAAGAGGAATTTGGATAACATTTGATGCTTATACTATTATGACATTATCGTATATTATCCATTTATTACTATATTAGTGTTATACTATTTTATTGTAGTTGTTATTAGTATATAGATGTAAAAAATATATATTATAACTGCAATAATTGCAATAATAAGATATATAGTGCAATAATGATGATAATCATTGCAATAATGATGATATGATGATGCTAATGAGATAATGATGAAATGATGATGAAACGATAATCAACTCAGATAACAAAAAACACAAACCACAGATACCGAGAACTCTTGAATCTAATAATACAACTTTATGATAATAACAGGAATGTGTCCATATATAATAAAAAAAAGGGAAAGCAAAAAAAATCCCAAAGTCGAAAAAGCGGCAAAACATCTAGCGAATATAGCCTTTGAGAGAGTAGACTCCAAATGAGTTTTTCCATCATTTGATGATTCTGGCAATATTAGGTTAAAATGAAATAATACCAGAATTCTATTAATCATGACAATATGATGATAAAAGTGAGAATTAAAGGGAATTGGATAACATTGCTGATATACTATCATTACTATTATCATATTATTATCATTATTATTATTATCACTATAATCATTCATCGCATTCTATACTACCCCTCATTCTCCCCTAATTCCCACTCCCAATAGCCTCATACTCTTATTAATATAATACTACCTCTCTCATTTATTCCTCTCCTCCTTTTCCTCCCCCCACCTCTTCTCCCCCCACCCCCTTTTCCCGCCCCACCCCCCCCTCTTCTTTTCTACACACTTGTGCATATTTTAATTCACATCTCATCTTAATTTCATCTCCATCACTTCACACTCCATATCCACTCGTGTACTCACTGCACTATTCCTTCAATACACACCACTTTTAAATAATCTACACTAGTGTCAAACAGTACTACCACACGACGCCTAATTAAAAAGCCATAAAATAAGAGCAATCAAATAACACATTAATGCCTCCCCAGTATAACAACATGTTTTAAGTATTGTTTATATTATTTTTATTACTATTATATGTAGTTGTTATTAGTATAGATGTAAAAATTTATATTATAACTGCAATAATTGCAATAATAATGATAATAATTGCATAATGATGATATAATTGCAATAATGATGATAATGATGATGATAATGATGATAATGATATAATGATGAATAACGATAATAATGTGATAATCATGATAATAATGATGATAATAACAGGAATTGTGTCATATATAATAAAAAGGTAAAAGAAAAAATCCCAAAGTCGAAAAAGCGGCAAAATCTAGCGAAATATAGCCTTTTGAGAGTAGACTCCAAAATGGACGTTTTTTTTCCATTCATTTGATTGATTCTGGCAATTATTAGGGTAATAATGATAATAATTACCAGATTCTATTAATCATGACAATAATGATGATAAAAGTGAGAATAAGAGAATTGGATACATTTGATGATTATTACTATATTACTATTATCATTATATTATCATATTATTATTGATTATTATTATATATATTATTATTATTATTATTATTATATTCATTATTATTATACGTATTATTATTATTATTATTATTATTATTATACTTCTTAATATTAGTATATTGCCAAAAATATATTATAACTGTAATAATAACAATAATAATAATTAATAAGTATAATTATAATAAATCTAATTGTTATAATATTGTTATTAATATGATTTATTGTTATTATTATCATTATTATTATTTTTACTGGTAGTATAATTGTTAAAAATAATTATTTATAACAGTAATAATTACAGTAATAACGATATTAATTAAAATAATGATATAAAATAAGATTATAAAGACGTTATTATTGTTATTATATTGTTATTACTATTTATTATGTAGTTGTTATTAGTATGATGTAAAATATATATTATAACTGCAATAATTGCAATAATGATGATCATAATTGCATAATGATTATAATAATTGCAATAATGATGATAATGATGATGATAATGATGATAAATGATGATAATGATGATGATACCGTAATAATATGCTAATCAGGATAATAATGAATGGACACTAACAGGAATTGGTGTCCATAGATATAAAAAAAAGGTACAAGAAAAAAATCCCAAAAGTCAAAAGCGCAAAATCTAGCGAATTTAGCGCTTTTGAGAGTAGACTCCAATGACCGTTTTTTTTTCCATTCATTTTGCTGATTCTGCAATTATTGGGTAATATGATAATAATTACCAAATTCTATTCATATCTGACAAATGATGATAACAGTGAGAATAACGAGAATGGATAACATTTGATGAGTAAGACTATTATTAACTATTATTATTATTATTATCATTATCATCATCATTATTATTATTATTATTAAGATTATTTATATTATTATTATTATTATTATTATTATTATTATTATTATTTTTTTTTTTTTTTTTATTATTATTACTTTAATTATTAGTATTATTGCCCAAAAAATATTATAACTGTATATAACTAATAATATACATATAAAGATAATAATTATAATCATACTCCTTGTATCTCAATATTTGTTTATTAAATATTATTTTTTTTTTTTTTTTTTTTTTATTGTTATTATTATCATGCTTCTTATTTTTACTGGTAGTATAATTGTAAAATAATTATTATAACAGTAATAATTACGTAATAACGATATTAATTTAAAATAATGATATACCTCATATGATTATAACACGTTTTACTGTTATTATTATTGTTTTACTATTATTATTGTAGTTGTTATTAGTCTAAAGATGGTAAAAATATATAGTATAACTGCCATAATTGCAATAATATGATATAAATTGCAATAATGCCTGATAATACTTGCAATAATGAATGATAGAGATGATAATGATATAATGATGATAATGATTATGATAACGATAAATAATGATGATAATCCTAGAATAATGATTGACTCATAACAGGAATTGTGTCCATATATAATAACAAAAGGTAAAGAAAAAAATCCCAAAAGTCGAAAAGAAGCGGCAAATCTGAGCGAAATATAGCCTTTTGAGAGTAGACTCCTCCAAAATGAACGTTTTTTTCCTTCATTTTTGATTCTGGCAATTATTAGGGTAATAATGATAATAATTACCGAATCTCTTCATCATGACAATAAGTGATGATAAAAGTGAGAAGAAAGAGTATTTGGATACATTTGATGATTAATTACTATTATTACTATTATCCATTAGTATTATCTTATTATCATTATTATTATTATTATTAGTATTATTATTTTATTATTATTATTATTTATTATTATTATTATATTATATTATTACTTTAATTATTAGTATTTGCAAAAAATATCTTATAACTGTATTAATTTTAACATAATAGAATATAGTATAATTATAATAATCTAATTGTTTATAATATTGTTATTCATATTATTATTGTTATTATTAATCCTTATTATTATTTTTACTGGTAGTATTTGTAAAAATCCTTATTATAACATTAATAATTACAGTAATAACGTCTTAATTAAAATAATGATATAAATAATGCTTATAAAAAACGTTATTATTGTTTATTATTATTGTTATTACTATTATTATTGTAGTTGTTAATTATATAGGATGTAAAAAGATATCTTATCACGGCAATAATTGCAATAATAATGATACATAAATTGCAATATGATGATTAATTGCAATAATGATGATAATGATGATGGATCACGATGATATGATGAAAATACTTATGATGATACTCTAATAATGTGATCATCATGATTAATATGAATGAATAACCGGAATTGTGTCCCATATATACTAAAAAGGGAAAAGAAAAAAAATTTCCAAAGTCGAAAAGGCCTCGGCACAAAATCTAGCGAAATAGCCTTTGAGAGTAGACTCCAATGGACGTTTTTTTTTTCCCTTCATGTATGAGGATTCTGGCAATTATTGGGTTAATGATAATATTACAGAATTCCTATTCCTCATGACAATAGTGAGATAAAAGTGAGAATAAATAGATTTGGAGCATGTGATGATTATTACTATTATTTCTATTGTCATAGTATTACAGTATTATCATTATGATTCTTATTATTATTATTATTATTATTATTATTATTATTTATTGTATTATTATTACTTATTATTCTTATTAATTATTCTTACTTTAATTATTCGTATTAGTTGCCCATACAAAATATATATACGTACACTAACAATATATACATAATGAAGTCATAATTAATAATACAATTGTTATACTATTGTATAATTTTTATTGTTATTATATCGTCTTATGATTTTTAACTGGTATATAATTGTAAAAAATAATTATTATAACCGTAATAATTACGAATAACGATATTAATTAAAATCATGATATAAATATGATTATACCAACGTTATTATTTTTATTATTTCTTGTTTATTACTAGTATATTGTAGTTGTATTAGTATAGAATGTAACCATATATCGTATAACTGCAATAATTGCAATAATACTGATAATAATTGCAATACTGCTGATAATAATTGCATAATGATGATATGATGATGATAATGATGATACTGGATGATAATTATGATCACATAATAAGGATGATAATCATGATAATCCTGGTGATAATAACCGGAATTGTGTCCATATATAATAAAAAAAGGTAAAAGAAAAAAATCCCAAAGTCGAAAAAGCGGCAAAATCTGCGAAATATAGCCTTTTGAGAGTAGACTCAAAATGACTTTTTTTTTCCTTCATTTGTTGTTCTGGCAATTATAGGGAGAATAATGATAATAATTACGCAGACTTCTTTCATCATGACAATATGTGATAAAAGTGAGAATAAAGATATATTTGGTAACATTTTGATGATTATTACTATTATTACTATTTATCATATATTATCCTTATTATATTCATTATTATTATTATTATTATTATTATTCTTATTATTATTATTTTTTATTATTATTATTATTATTATTACTTTAATTATTAGTTTCTTGCCAAAAAATATATGATAACTGTAATAATAACAATATAATAATTAAGTTCATAATTCTCAAATACTAAATTGTTATAATATTGTTATTAATATTATTATTGTTATTACTATTATTATTGTAGTTGTTATTAGTATAGATGTAAAAATATATATTATAACTGCAAAATAATAATGATAATAATTGCAATAATGATGATAATAATTGCAATAATGATGATAATGATGATGATAATGATGATAATCATGATAATAATGATGATAATAACAGGAATTGTGTCCAATATATAAAAAAAAGGTAAAAGAAAAAATCCCAAAAGTGAAAAGCGGAAATCTAGCGAAATATAGCCTTTTGAAGTAGATCAAATGACGTTTTTCCATTCATTTGAGATTCTGGAATATTAGGTAATATGATATAATTACCAGAATTCATATCATGACAATAGATGAAAAGGAGAATAAAGAGAATTTGGATAACATTGATGATTATTACTATATTACTATTATCATTATTATTACATTATTATCATTTTATTATTATTATTATTATTATATTATTATTATTATTATTATATTATTATTATTTTATTATTATTATTATTATTACTTTATTATTAGTATTATTGCCAAAAAATTATTATACTGTAATATAACAATAATAATAATAATAAGTATATTATATAATATATTGTTATAATATTGTTATTAATATTATTATTGTTATTATTATCATTATTATTATTTTTACTGGTAGTATAATTGTAAAATAATTATTATACAGTAATAATTACAGTAATAACGAATTAATTAAATAATGATATAATATGATTATAAAAACGTTATTATTGTTATTATTATTGTTATTACTATTATTATTGTAGTTGTTATTAGTATAGATGTAAAATATATATTATAACTGCAATATAATATAATGATAATAATTGCATAATGATGATAATAATGCAATAATGATGATATATGATGATAATGATGATAATGATGATAATTGATATGATTACGATATAATGATGATATCATGATAATTAATGATGATAATACAGGATTATTTGTTTGTCCATATATATTAAAAAAAAAGGTACAAGAATGACAAAGTCCAAAGTCGGAAAAGCGGCAAATCTACGAAATATGTGCCTTTTGAGAGTAGAACTCCCAAAATGACGTTTTTTCCATTCATTTGATGATTCCTTGTCTGCAATTATTAGTGTAATAATGATATATATTACCAGAATTCTAGTAATCAGAACAATAAATGAGGATAACAGTGAGAATAAAGATAGAATTTGGTGATAACATTGATGATTATTAATATTATTCACTATTATCTTATTCTTACCATTATTATCATTATTAATTTAATAATTATCATTATAATTATATTATTATTATTTCTATTATCATTATTATTATTATTATTATTATTATTATTACTTGATTATTAGCTATTATTGCCAAAAATATATCGTTATAACTGTTAATATAACAATAATAATGATAATAAGTATACGTTATAATAATACTAATTGTATAAGTATTTGTTATTAGATATATTATTGTTTATTATTATCAATATTATTATTTTTTGTCTGGTAGATAGTTTTGTAAAAAATTATTATAACCGTATAATTTACATAATAACGATATTAATTGAAATAATATATAAATAATGATTATAAAACGTTATTATTGCGTTATTATTATTGTTATTAACTATTATTATTGTAGTTTGTTTATTAAGTATAGGATGGTAAAATTATATATTATAATTGCAATAATTGCAATAATAATGAATAATATTGGCAATAATGATGATAAAATTGCAATCTGATGATAATGATGATGATAATGATAATAATTATGATAAAAAAAAAAAAGGAAGGATGATAACGTAATAATGATGATAATCATGATAATAATGATGATAATAACAGGATTGTGTCCATATATAATAAAAAAAAAGGTAAAAGAAAACAAATCCCAAAGTCGAAAAAAGCGGCAAAATCTAGCGAATATAGCCTTTTGAGAGTAGACTCAAATGACGTTTGTTGTCATTCGTTTTGATGATTCTGGCAATTATTGGTATGAATCGAGACTACTTACCCAGTTGTGTCTTAGTAAGTCATGTCATGCAATAATGAATGATAAAAGTGAGAATAAAGAGAATTTGGGATATAAACCTTTGATGATTATTTAAGTGTTATTACTATTATGTCTTATTTATTACCATTATTTTAAAAAAAAATTTGCATTATTATTATGAGTATTATTATTATTATTTATTATTATTATGTAGTTTATTGCCAAAAAATATATATTATAACTGTAATATAACAACATAATTGAGAATAAGTATAATTATAATAATACTAATGTTTAATATTGTTATTAATATTATTCTTGTTTTATTATTATTATCAATTATTATTAGTTTTTCTGGTAGTATAGTTTGTAAAAAAATTATTATAACAGTAATATTACGTAATAACGATATTAATTGAAATAATGATATAAATGTGATTATAAAACGTTTATTAATGTTATTATTATTGTTATTACTATTATTATTGTAGTTGTTATTAGTATAGAGGTTAAAATTTATATATTATAATTGCAATAATTGCAATAATAATGATATAATTGCAATACTGATGATAATAATTGCAATAAATATGATAAATGATATGATAATGTGATAATGATGATAATGATGATGATAACGATACTAATGATGATAATCATGATATAATGATATAATACAGGAATTGTTTGTCCATATATATAAAAAAAAGGTAAAGAAAACAAATTCCCAAAAAGTCGAAAAGGGCAAAATCTAGCGAAATATAGCCTTTTGAGAGTAGACTCCAAAATGCGTTTTTTCCATTCATTTGATATCTGGGGGGGCAATTATTAGGGTAATAATGATAAAATTCCAGAAATTCTAGTAATCTGACAATACTGATGATAAAATTGAGATAAAGAGATTTGGATAACATTGTGATTATTAATATTATTACTATTACATTATTATTACCATTATTATCATTTATTATTCGTGATTATTATTATTCTTATTATGATTATTATTATTATTATTATTATTATTATTATTACTTTACTTATTATTACTTTAATTATTATATTATTGCCAAAAATATATATTATAACTGTAATATAACCATAATAATGATAATAGTATCATTTATAATAATACTAATTGTTTATAATATTGTTATTAAGATTTATTATTGTTATTATTATCATTATTATTATTTTTTCTGGTTAGTAAGTTGTAAAAATAATTATTTAACAGTAATAATTACAGTAATAACGATATTATTGAAATAATGATATCAATAATGATTATAAAAACGTTTTATTGTTATTATTATTGGTATTACTATTATTATTGTAGTTGTTTATTAGTATAGATGTAAAATTATATATTATAATTGCAATAATTGCAATCATAATGATATAATTGCAATAATGATGATAAATAATTGCAATATGATGATAATGATGATGATATGATGATAATGTATGATAATTGAATGATGATAACGATATAATGATGATATCAATGATAATATGATGATAATAACATGATTGTGTCCATAGATAATAAAAAAAGGAAAAGAAACAAATCCCAAAAGTCCAAAAGCGGCAAAATCTAGCGAAATATAGCCTTTTGGAGTAGACTCCAAAATGATGTTTTTTTTCCATTCATTTGATGATTCTGGCAATTATAGGGTAATAATGATAATAATTTACCAGATTCTAGTAAATCATGCAATAATGATATAAAAGTGAGAATAAAAGAAATTGATAGCATTTATGATTATTAATATTATTACTATTATTTATTATTACCATTATTTATCAGTATTTATTATTATTATTATGATTATTATATTATTTTATTATGATATTATTTTATTTATTATTAGTATTATTATTATTATTACTTTTAAATTATTATATTATTGCACAAAAACTATATATTTACTGTAATAATAACAATTAATATGATAAATAAGATAATTTATAATAATACTAATTGTTATAATATTGTTATTAATATTATTATTGTTATTAATTATCATTATTATTGATTTTTTTCCTGGTAGTATACGTTTGTAACAATTCATTATTATAAAATTAAGAATTACAGTAACCGATATTATTGAAATAATGATATAAATAATGATTATAAAAACGTTATTATTGTTATTATTATTGTTATTACTATTATTATTGTAGTTTGTTATTAGTATAATGTAGAAATTATTATATTATATTGCAATAATTGCAATAAATAATGATAATAATTGCAATAATGACGATTAAATATTGCAATTATGATGATTAATGAAATGATGATAATGAATGATAATAATTGCAATAATGATATATAATGATGATGATAATGATATAATGATGATAATGATGATGTACGATAATAATGAGATAATCATGATAATAATGATGATTATAACAGGATTTGTCCATATATAATAAAAAAGGTAAAAGAAAACAAATCCCAAAGTGAAAAGCGGAAATCTAGCGAAATATAGCCTTGAGAGTAGACTCCAAATGACGTTTTTTCCATTATTATGATGATTCTGGAATTTGGAATATATAAAATAAAAAAGATAATCATGACAATAATGATGATAAAAGTAGAAAAAAGACATTTGGATAACATTTATGATTATTTAATATTTATATTTTATTATTATTAATATTAATTAATATTCTATTATCATTATTATTATATTATTATTTTTTAATATTAAATTATTATAATTTTATTATTACTTTAATTATTAGTATTATTGCCAAAAATATATTATAACGTATAATAACAATAACAATGATAATAAGTATAATTATAATAATACTTAATTGTTATATATGGTCTTAATATTAGGTATTGTTTATTATTATCATATTTATATTTTGTCTGCGTAGTATAGTTGTAAAAATAAATATTATACAGAATAATTCCAGTAATAACGATTATTAATTGAAATAATGATGATAAATAATGATTTATAAAAAACGTTATTATTGTTATTATTATTGTATTACTATTATTATTGTAGTGTTATTAGTATTAGATGTAAAATTATATATGATAATTGCAATTAATTGCAATAATAATGATAATAATTGCAAATAATGATGATAATAAATTTCGCCATAATGATGATAATGATGATGATATTATGATAATGATGATAATGATATGATAACGATAATAATGATGAGAATCATGATTAATAATGATGATAATAACAGGAATTGTGTCCATATATAATAAAAAAAGGTAAAAAGAAACAATCCCAAAAGTCGAGAAAAGCGGCAAAAAATCTAGCGAAATATAGCCTTTTGAGAGTAGACTCCAAAATGACGTTTTTTCCATCATTTGATGATTCTGGAAATTATTAGGGTAATAATTGATAATAATTACCAGAATTCATTAATCATGACAATAATGATGATAAAAGTGAGAAATAAAGAGGAAGTTGGATACATTTGATGATTATTAATATTATTACATCTCATTCATTATTACCAGTATTATCATTTATTATTATTATTATTATTATTATTATCTATTATTATTATTATTATTATTATTATTATTATTATTATTATTATTACTTTAATATAGTTATTATTGCCAAAAATATATATTATAACTGTAATATAACAATAATAATGATAATAAGTATAATTATAATCATAAATTTTTATAATATTGTTTATTAATATTATTATTGTTATTATTTATCATTATTATTATTTTTTCTGGTTAGTATAGTTGTAAAAAAATAATTATTATAACAGTAATAATTACCGTAATAACGATATTAATTGAAAAAATAATGATATCAATAATGATTATAAAAAAAGTTATTATTGTTATTATTATCTGTTATTACTATTATTACTGTAGTTGTATTAGTAAGATGTAAATTATATATTATAATTGCAATAATTGCAATAATACTTGATAATAATTGCAATAATGATTGATAATAATTTGCATAATGATGATAATGATGATGATAATGATGATAATGATGATAATGATGATGATAACGATAATAATGATGATAATCATGATAATAATGATGATAATAACAGGAATTGTGTCCATATATAATAAAAAAAAGGTAAAAGAAAAAAAATCCCAAAAGTCGAAAAAAGCGGCAAAATCTAGCGAAATATAGCCTTTTGAGAGTAGACTCCAAAATGACGTTTTTTCCATTCATTGATGATTCTGGCAATTATTAGGGTAATAATGATAATAATTACCAGAATTCTATTAATCATGACAATAATGATGATAAAAGTGAGAATAAAGAGAATTTGGATAACATTTGATGATTATAATATTATTACTATTATCATATATTACATTATCATATATTATTATTATTATATTATATTATTATTATTATATATTATTATTATTATTATATTATTATTATTATTATTACTTTAATTTTTAGTATTATTGCCAAAAAATATATTATAACTGTAATAATAACAATAATAATAATAATAAGTAAAATTATAATAATACTAATTGTTATAATTTTATTAATATTATTTTATTATTATCATTATTATTATTTTTTCTGGTAGTATAATTGTAAAAATAATTATTTAACAGTAATAATACAGTAATACGATATTAATGAAATAATGATATAAATAATGATTATAAAAGTATTATTGTTATTATATTGTTATTACTATTATTATTGTAGTTGTTATTGTATAGATGTAAAAATTTATATTAATCAATAATTGCAATAATAATGAAAATAATTGCAAATAATGATGATAAAAATTGCAATAATGAGTAATGGATGATGAAAAATGATGATAATGATGTAATGATGATGATAACGATAATAATGTGATAATCTTTTAAAAATTTGATGATAATAACAGGAATTGTGTAAAAATTAATAAAAAAAAGGTAAAGAAAAAATCCCAAAAGTCGAAAAAGGGGCAAATCTAGCGAAATATAGCCTTTGAGAGTAGACTCCAAAAGACTTTTTTTTCATCATTGGATGATTCTGGCAATTTAGGGAAATAGGGATAAAATTCCCAGATATTAACATGACAATAATGATGAAAAAGTGAGAAAAAAGAGAATTTGGATAACATTGATTGATTATTAATATTTACTAATTATCATATTATTATCATTATTATCATTAGATATATTATATATTATAATATTATATTATTTATTATTATTATTATTAAATTATTATTTTTATTATTAATTATTAGTTATATTGAAAAATATATTTAATTAATATAAAAATAATAAAAATTTAAATATAACTTAATAATCAATAATTTTTAAAATAATATTTTATA
>NW_023663856.1:7500-14452 GCF_015228065.2 Penaeus monodon | reverse complement strand
CCCAAACAAAAAAAAAAAAAAAAAATTTACATTAAAAAAGATTTCCAAAAAACCCCTTTGGTAAAAAGAGGGGGAAATTTTTAAAAACAAAAAATATTATATTTTTAATTGGTATTTTATCTAAACATACGTTGAAGATTGGCAGACTGGATATTTTACTGCGCGTTTTCCCGTTTATCATTGAACCTATGGTATGCCACTTTCCAAACAAGGGGGGAAAAATAAATGTAGCATATGGCAGCTCTCTTTACCCCAACTCTACCTACTTTTATAAGAATTTTCCGTTCATATTCTTGTTTATAATATCATTAAATCGGGTTTGATCAAATTTAGTCATTATTCCTTTTTGCCTATGTCCTTCAACCTAGAAGACTTTAAAAATGAGACAGATTGGTTCACAAAAATATGCGACTGACTCAAGTAAACATCATGGAGTGAAACTGATTTGCACGTTGTATTTTTTTCAGGTATATAACAATACCTATAAGCTAACCAAACTGCTCGTGGAAGGCGGAGCAGTACCATTTTTTTAAGCCAAGGTTTGAAGTATAGTAGAGATTTTGCACAGTTATCGTTACTTCATTCCCTTTTGGTAAGCGTAGTTCCTTGGCTGTCCAAAGATTTTAACTAAATTTTGAAAGTTTTGTTACTCATTTAAATGACTGGCTATATAATTTGCCCTAATACGAGTACACAGACCCCGCGCGCGCGCTCAAAAAAATTTAACTAGAATACTTTAATTTTCATGGCACGCATTTCAATTTTACAGCAAAATATGATGTATGGGATTAATTCTAAATATTTGATACATTTTTTGTTATCATTATTGAAACCATTATCATTTTATTTTTATTATCATCACGTTACTACTACTGTTATCAATATACAATCAACCATCCAAGCAGGGTAAGGAAGGCCTAAACCCTTTTCTAGAAAGTTTTTGGAACACTTACCCCCTAAGGATTCTTTATCCCCTTCATCACACAAAGGAAAAAGGTAAGCAAAGAATCAGAATAAAAAATAAAAAGATTTTGCGCACCAGCTGAAAAAAAGTACACTTATTCATATATTATACAATGTTTTTTTTTTTTTTTTTTTTTTTTTTTGAATTTGCACTTCAGAAGACCAAAAGCTCTCTAAAATTTCATGGTTTGAAAGGAATAAGCTGCAAGGTTTGGGTAATTCTTTAGGGTTTTATATGTACATTGTAGATTGATGGTCCAGGTATAGGTATGTGTGCCCCATTTAAAGCACCAACTACTCAAATTCTCTACGTATTTCCTCGGCCTTCCAGAAACACCCCTGGCATTTTCGGCAACATGATAACCCCGAAAATAATACGAAATGCTGCGATAAAGTAATGCTCATTGACAACTCTGTCCTTACGCTGCATTCCTGCGTTTGCCTGGAACGGCCAGACGTTTGTTTCACCGAAAGAGTAAAGTTAATTTTTTCCTTCTCTGCTGGTTTCCTTAATAAGGAAGCCATTAATTTTTTCTTCCCCGTACCCTCTTTCACGGTTGTTTCTTTTCTCTTTTATTGATTCCGATGTTTTCGGGTACAGAATTGGAGTTCTTTTTCCCTCTTCCCTTCCCTATGTCCTTTTACGCGGCGGGGATAAGCGGTTTTCCCTACCCCCCGGGTCAGGGCAGAGGTGGGGATGAACGGTGTTTTTTGCTTCAATTCCTTCCTCTCTCTAGCCCACTCTTTACGGATTTAATCTCATAAAATTAGTATGGATTAGGTTACGTTTAGTTTTACTAGGGTTTAGTAGATTGGTTTGGTTAAGGTTTTAGTTTAAGCCCTAGATGGTTAAGCCTTTAGTTTCGTTAGATTAGCTTAAGTTAAATCGATTTGGTTTAGAGGTCAGGTTAGGTTAGGACGAGTGTTTGCTACGTTAAGAATAGTTTACATTTAGTTCAGTTAGATATAGGCTAGTTTAAGTTATGTTTAGTTTTGGTTTGGGGATTAATTTAGGCAAAGTTAGGTTAGATTACTTTAGGTTTGTCAGGTTTAGGTTTAGTTATAAATAGATTAGGTTCGGCCTTAGGTTTAACTTGAATTAGTTTAAGGTTAAGTTAATTAGTTGAGGTTAAGTTATGTTTTTAGGTTGGGTAGATTGGGGTTTTAGTGGTTTAGTTAGGTTAGTTAAGGTATGTTGGGTTTCGTTGTTTTTAGTAAGGTTTGGTTTAGTTAAATTAGTCATTTGAGTTGGTTAGATTGGTTATGGTTACTTAGGTTACATTTTAAAATTTTAAACTCCCGGGTTTAGCTAGCTCAGGGTTGATTTAGTTTAGTTTAGATTGCAATGTTAGCTTTAGCTAGGTTTCGGTAAGCTAGTTTAGCTTATGCGTGATTTAGGTTATTTCAGGTTCATTAAGTTAGTTTTTAGGTCTAGTTTTTAGTTAGGTTAGGGTAGGTAGGGTAATTAGGATTGGTTAAGTTTACATATTTTAACCAACGTAAGTAAAGTAATCCATCATTATTTAACCTAACTAACTAAACCTAATCATACTCAACATAACCTAAATCACCTAATCTTAAATTAGCATAACCTAATATAACATACGATAATATAACGTAAATTGATTGCCTAATCTAAACTAATGAGAACTTCTTACCAAAGAAACTAACTTACCCTAAACCTAAACTAACGTCCCTAAACCAAACCTAACCTTCTCTTACCTAACTAAAACCAATCTAACCTAACCTAGCTAACATAGCCTAAGTGAACCTTGAACTAACATCACATACATCAGCTATCAAACCACCCATACCTAACCTCACAACACCCAACCCAACCTATCTAGACATAAAGTAATCTAAACGAATCTACCCTAACTTAACTGACCTAACCTTAACTAAATGAAATCTGATTTAACGAGATTAACCTAACCTAATTGAACCTAAACGTACTATACTATTCAACCTAACCTTTTATCCTCCTTCGCAGGAAGGAGGGCGGCCTGATCGCAGGACCAGAGCTTCTCCCAGGCTGCTGTGCCCCCGCGGATCATGCACCGCTGACCCAAACCGCGACTCGCGAAAGGGCCTCTCACTCCGTACTCCCTCGCTCCCCACCCCCTGGTCGGTGCGGGTCTGCGTTTTTTTCCCTTCTTTTTCTCTCTTAATCTCTCATGTTTCTCACTTTTCTCCTATCATTCTCTTTCTTTCCTCCCGTTTTCTCTCTCTCCTACCCTCTTGATTTTTTCATTTTTTTCCGTTCGCTATTCACTCTCATTCTCTCTCTACTTCTCTTCTCTCCTCCTTTCTCTCCTTTCCTTCTCTCTCTCTCTCTTCTTTAGCTCTTTCTTCTTTATCGCTCTCTTTGTAATATATATATATATCATTTCTTTCCTTCCCTCTTCAACTCTTCTATCTTTCTCTCTTCTATGCTTTCCCTCTGCTTCTCTGTATTCCAAGAATAATATATATATATTATATATATAGATATATATATATATATATATATCATATATATATATATTTATATATACATATATATGTGTCTAATACCTATATATACAGATAGCAAGGGTGCGGAATCTTTATGTGGGTAAAATCTATTTTTTCTCATGGCCAGGCACACCCTAACGATTAGGTGGGGAAATATCCCTTTAAAAGACAAGTTTGTTTTAAAAAACATGAATTTAGCTATAACATTCTAACTTTAAAAATAAAACACTAATTAAAAGAAACTTTAAAGCTATAACTAAATTAGTTTCTTTCGTTCTGGGTTCCTCAGCTATGGCCCCCTTAACCACGCTCCCACGTTGGTGAATGAATGTGTCATTACATAGAGAGGTGTCTCTCATATTAATGGTAATAGCTTCCATAAAACACGAAAAGAGAAAAACAGAGAAAATATATATGGATGTAAACAAACAAAATACCCTCTCCTGGGACTCCCTATGCGGCCTCTTCTTCCGCAGGAAGAGAGGTTGGTGTCTTCGCTCCCTGCACAGTCGGTGTCCAACATAGCTCCGACTCCATCCAGCTTGAATTAAGGGCAGAGAGTTTAGCAGTCTATACTTAAACATGGGAGTGTGGGACCGTAGAGTTTTTTCCTCAGGTGTAACGTGGCTTACACACGAGGTCAGGCTGCCAAGGGGAAATCCATAATTTTTTGTTTAAATTTTTCATTATAACCCCTACAGTCCACTACAATAACAAAAATGATGATAAATGATAATATAATAGTTCTCATGATATTGTTATTACAATGTTGTTAATATTGTCATTACTATTACTTTTATTAGTAATATATTTTGCAAAAATATTTATAACTGTAAACATACCATAATAACGATAATAATTAAAATGATATAAATAATGATTATAAAAATCGTTATATTGGGTTATTATTATTGTTTTACTATGTGGGTGTAATCAAAACAATTAGTATGACCAAGGGCCCCCTTCCGCAAATAAAGTAAATTATTCAAATTCCCTGGTATAGCCCCATGGAGGTGGTAAGCGTGGTCAGAGGACCTTATTTTGGCGTTGGGTTTGTTCCAGCATTACCCCCTCAGTCGGCTCGATAAAAACGCGGGAACCCCAACGAAGTAGTAAAACTAAAGCAAAACCATCTATAAGAATTAACTTAGAAATAAAATTTAAAATACAATAAGCCTAAAATACAAGAAAATTGAAAACTTAAACAAATTTTAAATTCGAGAACAAACATGCCAGTTAAAATTAAAGTAAAAGTGAATCATAAACCTGAACAAAGAAAAGCAACTCGTAACTATTTAATGATTATTATTATTATATAAAAGCATATCACATCCTGCTCCTATACGCAAGTCCAAAGATACCCAGAAACATAAGTTTTCTCTTTTTGTAGCTCCTTTGGGCGTCGGAGCCGGTTCATATCAGAAAAAAAAAGAAGGAAGAGAAAGACACACCATGTCTCTTCGGCGGTTACTCTACCGAACTGGTTTATTTTTCGCAGGTCATTGGGGGGTGAGGGGTGACCGGTGGACCGTCACTATTATACAGGTTTAAAAATTGATAAAAATAAAATCTATTGATAATTAACAAATAATTAAGTAATTAGTTAAAATGATAAAAATATAAAACCATCACAATAATGAACACGAGTAAAAATAATACATAAAAATAATGTTTGTAAAAGTGTCATCCTAATCGTTAAATATTAATATGATTTTTTATATTGATAAAACAAGGAAACGCAATGGTTTTTTACACCTAGGCATGCCAACAAAGAACTGCATTTAAAAAGTAAAAAGGGTAAATAATTAAAGTCAAACGATAACCCAAAGAAAACGGTAAACGTTAAACTAAAACAAACAGAAACACGAAAATCAAGGATAAAAACTAATAATGATTTAGAGTAAAAGGAAATGGGGAAAAATGCTGTGCAGGGAAGGTACAGATTGCACGACCAGGGAAACCGCGGGCGAGGATGCTCGCCGGTCGCGAGATACGTCGCGAGTGGGGAACTACCACACTACCACTATTATATTGTTGTTATTAGCAGTATAGTTGCAAAATATTCTTATTATAATTTGCAATAATTGCCATCAAGAATGATATGAATTACATAATGTAATAGTTTGGCAATAATGATGATAATGATGAGTGATAAGATGATGCTAACGAAAATAATGATAAGATCATAATGATATAATAACAGGAATTGTGTCCATATATATGAAAAAGGTAAAAGAAAAGATTCCAGAAGTCGAAAAGCGGCAGGCAAAAATCTAGTCGAAATATAGCCTTTTGCGAGTTACTCCCTAATGACGCTTTTTCGATTTCTTTAATATTTTTTGGCTATTATAAGGGTAATAATGATAATAATACCAAAACTTGTATTAATTATGACAATAATGATGATAAAAGTGGGAATAATTGAGAAATTTAGATAACAGTTGATGATTATTAATTTCATTAATACTATCATATTTATTATCATTATTATTATTATCATTATTATTATTATTATTATTATTTATTATTATTATTATTATATCATTATTTATCATTATTATTATTATCATCATCATTACTATTATTATTAGTATTATTATTTTTTATTTTTTTTTTATTATTATTACATATTATTTTTATTTATGATTCTTCTCTTCTTATTATTATTATTACTTTACTTATTAATATATTGCCAAAATATATTATAACTGTAAAATAGTTATTATTAATATTTATTGCAAAAAATATATTATAACTGTAATAATAGTAATAAATAAATAATAATACTAATACTAAGTCTAAATAAGAATAAAACTAATCGTTATAAGATGGTTTTTAATATTATTACATTGTTTAATTATTATCATTATTATTATTTTTACTGGTAGTATAATTACAAAAATAATTATAATAACAGTAATTAATTACGGTTAATACGATTTTATTAAAATACATGATATAAATAATTATTAATCAAATGGGGGGGCGTTATTATGTTTATTTATTGTTGTTATTTACTATTATTGTTGTTGTTTAATTAGTATAGTTTGCAAATTATATATTTAACTTGCAATATGAATAATAATGATAACAATTGCAATAATAATGATAATTCATTTGAATGATGATGATGATGAGGATGATGAATTTTGAGGATGATGATGATGATATAATTATTATTATATTCTCAATCATTATTATTATTATTATTATTGCTATTATTATTATTTGCTATCACCATCCTTATGCATTATTATTACTATTTTATTATTATTATTATTATTATCATTATTATTATAATTAGAAGAATAGAATTATAATATAATTGGAATTTTATAATCAATTTATTATTATCATAATCAATTATTAATTAATTATTTAATAATTATTTAATAATTATATTATTAAATAGATTAATAAACAATTTATTATAATTAATTAATATTATGAATTATATAAGAATTATAATATAATTATAATATAATTATATTATAAA
>NW_023663856.1:0-2500 GCF_015228065.2 Penaeus monodon | reverse complement strand
CAGCAGCCTGGAGAAGCTCTGGTCCTGCGATCAGCCGCCTCCTCCTGCGAAGGAGGATAAAAGGTTAGGTTGAATTAGGTATAGTTACGTTAGGTTCAATTAGGTTAGGTTAAATCTCGTTAAATCAGATTCATTTAGTTAAGGTTAGGTTCAGTTAAGTTAGGTTAGATTCGTTTAGATTACTTTATGTCTAGATAGGTTGGGTTTGGTTTTGTGAGGTTAGGTATGGGTAGGTTTGATTAGCTGATGTATGTTGATGTTAGTTCAGGTTCACTTAGGCTATGTTAGCTAGGTTAGGTTAGATTAGGTTTAGTTAGGTAAGAGAAGGTTAGGTTTGGTTTAGGTAAGTTAGTTTAGGTTAGGGTAAGTTAGTTTGCTTTCGGTAAGAAGTTTCATTAGTTTAGATTAGGATCAATTTACGTTATATTATCTTATGTTATATTAGGTTATGCTAATTAAGATTAGGTTTATTTAGGTTATGTTGAGTATGATTAGGTTTAGTTAGGTTAGGTTAAATAATGATGGATTACATTTACTTACGTTGGGTTAAATAATGTAACTTAACCAATCCTAACTTACCCTACATTACCCTAACCTAACTAAACCAGACCTAACCTAACTTAACTGAACCTGAAATAACCTAAACAAGCATAAGCTAAACTAGCTTAACGAAACCTAGCTAAAGCTAACATGCAATCTAACCTAACTAAATCTAACCCTAGCTAGCTAAACGTGAGTTTAAAATTTTAAAATGTAACCTAACGTAACCATAACCAATCTAACCAACTCTAAATGAACCTAATTTAACTAACCAAACCTTACGAAAACTAACTAAACCCAACCTTCCTTAATCTAACCTAACCTAAACCTAACTAAACCCAATCTAACCCAACCTAAAAACATAACTTAACCTAAACTAATCTAACTTAACCTAAACTAATTAAAGTTAACCTAGCCTAACCTAATCTATTTAACTATATAACTAAACCTAACCTGACAAACCTAAAGTAATCTAACCTAACTTTGCCTAAATTAATCTCACCAAACCAAACTAAACATAACTTAAACTAGCCTAAACTAACTGAACTAAATGTAAACTATTCTAACGTAGCAAACACTATCCTAACCTAACCTGACTAAACCAAATCGAATTTAACTTAAGCTAATCTAACGAAACTAAAGCTAACCTATCTTAGCTTAAACTAACTTAACCAAACCAAATCTTAGTAAACCCTAGTAAAACTAAACGTAACCTAATCCATACTAATTTTATGAAATTAATCCGTAACAGAGTGGGCTAGAAGAGAGGAAGGAATTGAAAGCAAAAGACACCGTTCATCCCCACCTCTGCTGCTGACCGGGGAGTGGGAAGAAATCGCTTATCCCAGCCGCGTAAAAGGACATAAGGAAGGGAAGAGGAGAAAATGAACTCCAATCTCTGTGACTGAAAAATATCGGAATACAATAAAAGAGAAAAGAAACAACCGTGGAAGAGGGTACGGTGAAGAAAAAATTAATGGCATTCCCTATGTAAGGAAACCAGCAGAGAAGGAAGACATTAACTTTACTCTTTCCCGGTGAAACAAAAACTATCTGGCCGTTCCAGGCAACGCAGGAATGCAGCTGTGAGGGCAGAGTTGTCAATTAGCATTACTTTATCGCAGCATTTCGTATTATTTTCGGTGTTATCATGTTACCGCGAAATGCCATGGGGTGTTTCTGGAAGGCCGAGGAAATACGTAGGAGAATTTGAAGTAGTTGGTGCTTTAGATGGGGCACACATACCTATACCTGGAGCATCAATCTACAAGGAGTACTATATAAACCATAAAGAATTACCAAGCATGCAGCTATATTCTTTCAACCATGAACATTCAGAGAGGTTTTGGTCTTCTGAAGTGTAAATTCTCAAAAAAAAAAAAAAAAAAAAAAAAAAAAATATATATATATATATATATATATATATATATATATATATATATATATATATATATATATATATATATATATATATGAATAAGTGTACTATTCTTTTCAGCCGCTGTTGCGCAAAATCTCTCTTGTTTTTTACTCTGATTCTTCTGCTTACTTTTTTCTCTTTGCTGCTGATGAAGGTGATATAGAACTCATTATAGAGGTAAGTGTTCCAGGAAACTTTCTAGAAAGGAGTTAGGCCTTTCCCTGACCCTGCATTTGATGGTTGATTGTATATTAACAGTAGTAGTAACAATGATGATAGTAATAATGAAAATGATAATGGTTGCAATAATGATAATCAGAAATGTCTCAATATATTTTCAATTAATCCCATACATCATATTTTGCTGTAAAATTTGAAATGCTCTTCCATGAAATTAAAAAGTATTCTAGTCAATATTATTCGTATTTGGGCAAATTATATAGCCCGTCCCTTTGAAATGAGTACACAAAACTTTCAAATTCAGTTAAAATCTTTGTGACAGCCAGGGAACGACGCTTACCAAAAGGGAATGAAGTTAAG
>NW_023663855.1:10000-14453 GCF_015228065.2 Penaeus monodon | reverse complement strand
ATTGAAAAAAATAGCAGAACAATTACAAATTAAAAACATCCAGTCAAGTCAATTCAGAACATAAAAATATTTCAGACGATAGGGTTTTGTGAGAATTTGCGCGTCTTTTTAAAAAACTATTTTTGATTTTTTAATTTGGTTTTCCCCCGGTATTTGTTCAAGAAAATTACCCCCATACCTTTTTTTATAAGCCAAGAGCCCCAAAAAAAAAGGGGGCAAGTTTGTTTTTAAATGCCAATCTTTTCCAATTATTTCCATGTTTTTATACTTTGATATTTCTCAAACTTTTTCCCCTGAGACGTTTCTGTCTGAAGGGATGCTCTGTCTATAAATTAAAATTTATAAATATTTATTATTTTTATTATTATATTTTTCTTTTATTTTTATTACTTTATCATTTTTATTTTTATTAAGATTTTTATTATTTTTATTTTATTACTTATTTTTTTTATTATTTTTATTATTATTATTATTATTTTTCATATTATCATTAAAATTTTCATTGTTTTTGTTATTCTTTTTTAAATTTCTTCTTTTATTTTTATTATCATTTTATACTTACTGTTTTTTATTATATTTTTCAATCATTTAGAAATAAAAAATAATATCATTTTTGTTATTTTTATTAATATATTTTTATTATTTTTACATTATTTTGATCATGTTTTTGTTGTTTTGTTTTTGGGTTGTTGCCATTATTTTTATTATTTTTATTATTATTATTTTTTTACATTATTATTATTATATTTTTTTATTATTATATTATTATATTATTATTATTTATTTTATTATTATTTTTATTATTTAATTTTATTATTATTTTTGTTTTTAGTTTATTAGTTTTTGTTTATGATAATGAGGAAATGATGATGGTGATGATGATGATGATGATGATGATGGATGATGATGATGATGAGATGATGTGATGATGATGATGATGAGATGATAATAATATGATAATAATGATGATGATGATGATGATGATGATTGTGAGATGAGATGATGATGATGATGATGATTGATGATGATGATGATGTTTATTATTTTATTTTATTAGTTGTTTTTGTGGGTTTTTATTGTTGTTTTTATTATTTTTATTTATTATTATTTTTATTTAGGGTTTTTAAGCATTTGAGGTGTTTTTATTCCCTTTTTTTCTCCTGTTAGCGAGCATAGCAAATGAAAAAGGCTAACAGTTGCCCTTTCCCTTTAAAGTTCTAGCCTTTCTCAGTTTTCTTGGCCCCCAATAAAGATTTTTTGCAGTATCCAACCTAGGCCAATGCCCATTTTTTCCCAAACTTTCAAGATTTTTTGTAACGCTTCGAGGGCCCAAATATACGGGAAAAACTTTTGCACATCGCATTTCCCAAAACCCTTTTTTTTTCCCCTTTAGATCTTGGTACTTTTACCTTCTCTAATTTTTTTTCTGCAATCCTCGTATCGCAGGTAGGCAATAAAACTTTAGAGCCTCTTTTTTTTCCTTAAAATTTACTATAACATTGGTTTTTGCTGAATGCGTTATCACATTGTACATGATTCCACAGAATTTTCACGGCCTCGTTCAACAACACCTCTGGGGTTGTCATACCATTTATCTGAATGCTCAACCCCAGTTTCCTCACAAACCCAGGTACTTCTTTCCCACTTTATCGTGACGTCTTTTGTTTTTTTCTGGGCTAATTTCTCGCACTCTGAAAAAATATGTATGCTTTCCCCTCTTTTCCCAACATTCTACACAGGGACGTGTTGCTCTTATCTAATAATGTTCACGTATTTGGGTCCTATGTGCTTGGCAGCAATAGGAGTGTTTCCGTTTAAACCTTCAAACATCCTGAACCCTTTCCAAGTTTTAACCCTGTCTACCTTATTGGATTCTCTAACAAATTTCCCCAGCATTCCCTTCCTGTCATTTTGTTTAGCTCTTCTGCCTTTTCCTTTTTGAATTTTCTTTTCCTGTTTCTCTGTCTGTAGGGTTTCCTGATGCAAACACCCTTATCAATAACTCTTTGATTTGCCACAAAAAAAACCAAAACTGTTTTTTTCCCTTTTAACATGTTCCCACACTGAAAAGGCCCACGACCCCCTTTCCTTCCTTTTCATTATAGTCTGCTACTCATCTTTGGTGCATGGCCCCCATGCATTGCAGGTTTTTCTTGTTTTTCGTCGATATTTTTCAGTTCACTCTCTCCCAGCTTATTATTCCTGCCCCATATTGAATATGCATGCCCAGGTATTAATTGCAGTTATTTTGTTTTTTCCCATTAAACTTGGACTTTAGATTAAAACCCACCCGCGCTTATACTTCTTCATTGTTTCTTTTTCATTCATTCCCTTCACTATCAAATTCCACAATACCAGTAAGAATATCCTTTGTTCAATTCTTTTATTATCTATCATTCGGAAATTTCTATCCCCTCACATCTTACAATTTCCCTTTTTTTAGGACTAGAACCCACTTTTCTTGATTCCAAATTCCTGCCATACAGTATAAAATGTGAGTAGTCTGTTTTAGGGAGTCATCTTTTCTTACTTTTGGGAATATAGTTTTAAACATCCAAAAGAGAAGGTGAAAAGTTTATACTCCTTTTTCCCCCATCATAGCAAAATTTTTACCTTTTGAGAATGACGATAAGGGTATCATGCTCAAGACAAAAAAACAATGGTGAAAAACTATCCCTTGGAATACCCCTTTTTAACACCCACCTCGCCGAGTTCCTCTCCATGGAAGTTAAGGAAACTTCCATGCATCAGGCTTTTTTTGCAAAAAATCTCTCACGACAATTTCCAAACATTTCCATGCACTCACAAACCCAACTAGGGGGAACGAATAAAGCTTTTTATAGTTACCCCACCCCCTAGCCAGTTAGTGTCCCCTTTTCCTGCAACCTCAAAATTGTTTTGAATCAATAACTGATTTTTTGTACCCGACTTTTTCGCGCAACCTTTTTTTTTCATCGGGTAGTAGCTGTTCTTGTTGGGCAATGTACATTTGATCAGCTATGTTTCCCTGTATCAGTTTCCACATCAGGGGAAAGGCAGTTATCGGCCTAAGTTCTCAACCGTTTTCCCTTTCGGGACCCTTCGGCACAACACTGCCCGTCCATGTTTTAACCTTTTGGGGAAGGGTATCCGTTGCATAAAAATTTATTTAGTTGATCAGCAATTCTGCGTGCATGTTGGTCAGGTTTTTGATCCAATATCCCCGGACACCCTTTTGCCTGGAGATTCCCGTTTGGATTTTTTTAGCTTGTTTTCTGACATTTTTAATACTTTAGTGACCCCTTATTGGTGTTCCTTTTAAATTTATCCTTTAACTCAGACAGCCATTCTGCACCCTTTTTTAGTCCCCCTTTTACGTCCCAAAAATCACCCCAAAACCTTCTACCTCCTCAGCATCTGGTACCTCGTTTTTTCTAGCTTTTTCCCTTAATTTCCCTTTTAAAAAAAAAATTTTGGTCAACATGAATGTTTATTTTGTCGAACTGGTTAATCCCTTTTACGTACTCTTAATTTTTGCTCTTTTGGGAAACATTTTTTTTTCAATTCTTCAACCCCAGTTTTTAAAGCCTTTTTTTATTACCGATATTTCTCTTTCAGTCTCTGCAATTTTTCATTTTTTTTGTGGCTGAGTTACCCTTAAGTCCTCTCTAGTATGTTTACATTTCCTTATTTTTTTGTATATCCCAATCGGCTTTCCACCAGGGTCTTTTTTAGCTCTAAATTCCATCTTCTTTTAAACCCCAGCTGTTCTGCAACCATACAGTTGGCCCTTTTTAATTTATAGTTTCTGTGATGTTTTTTTTTTCAAGTGGGGAACACTTTATTTTTCTTATTTTTCTCTCTTCAGTTTTTTCTTTTCAACCTTTTTTAAAAGGGTATTCTTTTGCTGTTTTCTTTTAAAAATGAATTTTTCTTAGATTCTCAACAATTACCCTTTTACTTCAGAAAGTATTTCTAACACATCATCATCTCCGACAACAAAACCTCCATTTTGGATCATTTTCCTCCCATTACAAAAAACCCCCAAAATTTTTTTAACATCGCCCCCAAAAGTTTTGTTATCTATCCCTCTACCCTCCTCCTATCATTATTAGCTTCTCTTTTCCCCTCCCCCTATTTAACCTTTTTTTCCCCCCCCCCCCCCTTTTCCCCCTTCTTTTATTTCCTGGTCAAAACGTTCTTTAGTCGACTCAAACCCCCCTTGTTCCCCCATTCTCGAACTTCTTTTCCTGTATCCTCTGTTAGGTTTCCATTTTTATCAAATGGGTTTTCTTCTGTAAAAACATTCCCTAACACTTTATTTTCTTTTTATTCCACTTGTTTCACAGTAGTAGGAAACGCCGGTCTCCGCTGTCGAACGGAGGACACCTGCCCGGGGAAGGACCTTCACATCAAGTTTCCCGCCCCCTTCACCGTTGTCTGGGTTATTTTTATTTTGGGATTTCATCATAAA
>NW_023663854.1:0-14454 GCF_015228065.2 Penaeus monodon | reverse complement strand
TTTGATGCAGATTTGAGACACCGGTGAGGCAGACAGATACCCAAGGACTCTCAGGTGATGCTCTGTCCATCATGTGAGCAAACGACAAATATCTACAGGGAAAAAAGAGGTAAAAGAGAGCTTTCAAAAATGCAAGGTACGACTCACTCATGAACTTGAAATGACGAAAATCCGTACCAGTAATAATGCCTCCATCACCCCAGTATTCAATGAGGATGCTGAGCTAAGGTACCCAGCAATTGATGCAGAAGCATTGGCAGTTGTCGAGGGAGTTAGAGCATTTGACCCATAGTAGAGCCATTGCAGCCATCTGGCTTCAAGATATTGAACCTCAAACACTCAGACTTCAGCAGTTAGAAGATCCTCTTTGGAAGGAACTTATCTCTTAGAAGAGGAAAAACTTGCCAAGCGTCGTTTACCGCTTTGCCTAGATGAGTTTGAAATAAAAGGTGATGTACTTTACCATGTGTGCCATTTTCCAGATGGGGTCCTTCATCAGTTAGTGGTACCAAAGGCCCTCCGTAGTGCGGCACTTCGACTCGCTCATTATTGTAGCCTCAGTGCAGCTCACAAGGGACTTAACGCACTCACTGTAAGTTATGTGACATGTTTTACTTTCCAAACAAGCTTGTCAACGACATAAAGGTGCAGCTCTTGCTTTCCAGCAACACTTCCGCTTGATCTCTTTGAGCTTGATACAACTACTGAAAGAAATAGGTATGTGCTATCCATACTGAGATTTTCTTCGCCATTTTATGACCTTGTTTGGCCACCCAAGTTACTACAAAAATGCCAATGGCACAGAATTCAAGAATGTCCTCTTTTCTAAAGTCTGCGAGTTGCTAAGCATCAAGAGCAGTTATACAACGATTTTCCATCCACAGGCTAATGGCAGGGTTGAGAGGAAAAGTGGTTTGGCCCTGCAAGGATTATGAAGTCACTGGGTCCTGGACAAGGATCATTAGGGATCTTACTCCTTCACAGAAGGCAAGCAAGCTCGATCTCAATCAGTTACGTCCCTTCGACGTCAGTGATGAGCTGCATTTTCCACAGTCTAGGGGAGATGGTGAGGCAACAGTTGATCCAGACGTTCCTGACGATCTTGCTGAAGTGCTGTTACTCTCTGGCTGCCGTGTACCTAACAAGCTATAATCTTACAGGATGTCTCGAAAGGGCAGTGACCTGCTTCCTCTTTTGTTGCTTTTGAGTTTTGAACTGCACAATATTTCTGTATCTTATAGTTTTTGTTTTGTTTGTTGTATTATAGTATTTTTTATTTATATATATATATATATATATTATTTAAAACTATTACCTTGATCTTATCCTTTCTCATCATATTTTCTTACTGTAATGTATTTTTATTTGTATTTTCGTTTATTGTTTAATATTGTTTGTCTTATGGCCTTGTGTGGCCCTTTTTTTTATTTCTTTTTTTTTTTTTATTTTTTTTGCATTTATCCTTCCTTGGTTTTGTTTTACTTGGGTTTCTTTTAAATTTAGGTTGTATTCTGGTTTTAGATATATTATTGCACTGGATATCTTTTCATTTGAATGCATATTGTGTTCACAGCTAAGTCTATGTACTAATTGAGCTCTTTTCGCAGGGTGGTGCCGTTATGCTCTAGTCCAGCCACAGTTATGGTCGGTATTAGAGGGCAGGTGTCGTGTCTCGCTCGTCCCTCTTCTCGGGACCTGTAGTGGCGCCCGTTGCCCTCTGTCGTGGGGGGTCGGCCTCCGATCGCTCCTCTCGTGGTCTCTGTGCGTTCCCTGTTACAGTCTGGTGCCTGCCGATACGTTCTGGAGTGAATGGGCCGGACCGAGCGTGAGGGACCGCCGGAGAGAGTTAGAAGCCTTCGACGAACGTTGACGATGGAGAGGAGAAGATCGAAGTCAGGAGGGGAGGGAACATGTAGTGAAACAAACCGCTGCATCCCTCTCTGTTGCCGGTGACGGAGCCCGTACACTTTCATCGGGATCCGTGAATGCGGCTGCCTCTCGCCACCTGAATATACTTTAAAGAGAGTATTGACAATCCAGTGATTGTAGTTTACTTTATGTTCAGTTTGCCTTTTTATGTTCAGTTTGCCTTTTTAGCTTGTGTGATGTGTGCATGTGTTGATTCTTTTGATCTTTTATCTCGTCCTCATTTTATTTTTTCTGAAGTTAGTATTCTATTTTTTTCCTCCTTTTACTGCTTTGTATTTTCCTGTGTTCCTGTAGTCCTTTACTGTCAATTTTACTTAATTCCCAGCATCTTTATCACTTCGTAATTTTTTGGTTATCGTTTTATCTTCTAATTATTTTTACTATCTTTATTTAATTGTTTTCGGGGAAGCTTTAATACAACTCGTTCATAGAGACTGTGCGCGCCCTCTACCTTTAAAAGGGCCGCACATTGTACTGGGGCTCTCTTTTTCTCTTATCTTGAGAGGCTTAACACCTCCTTGCGGGGGTCTATTTTTGCCGTGTGACTGAGGAGTGGGTGTATGATTTGGATGCTGATTTATTTTCGCCTGGTTATTTCTTAGTACGTGGCCAAGTGCTTAGACATACAAACTGAATTAAGATAATCTGGTGCCTAAATTAATGTATAAATGATCAGAATTCTCTCAGTCAGTTTTATTTGTTCATGATTCTCTGCTGCCTTGCTTATTTCATTGTTTTATCCATGACTTTTTTTTTTTTTTTTAATCTTACCCAGTATCTGTTTTCAGGTTTTAAAATATTAGAAATGAAGAGTCAGACTGGGGGACACAATCACCCAAACGAGCCTAAAGAATAGGTTGGCAGTACTGCAGCCCTACACCATGGCACGCCCGCTACCACTAGCCATGGACGTTGCAAATCACTACAACCATATATATGGTGGACATCGGTGGGAGTGATTGTAGAAACCGGTTGGCTTTATCAGTTCATTAGTAATGAGGGTAAGTCTTGTTTGTTTATTAAGCTCATTTTCTTTGCACCTGCCTTCACCCCGTTTCTGTTGTCTTTCCTTTAATGTTTTAATGTTTTAACTTCGTTCTGTATGTGTGATATGTATAGCTCCACATCTTTTTGGTCTGATTTTTTTCCTGGTTTAATTTTACTATTTTGTGTTCTTAGTGTTACTTTCGTGTTTAATCAGTTTGTTTGATTTTAGTATTCCATTTATTTTCCTCCTTTTACTGCTTTGTATTTTCCTGTGTTCCTGTAGTCCTTTACTGTCAATTTTACTTAATTTCCAGCATCTTTTTACTGTCCCACACAAAAAAAAAAAATAATTTTGAGATCTTTATCCTTCATTTTACTATGTTTTGTTTTATTCATTTTAGTGTCATTTGCTAGCTTTTAACGGTTTGGTTTTAGTAGGTTTCATTTATATTATTTTACCGTGTTCTGTGTTTCTTTGGCTTTCTCTGTATAATCTTTCAGTGTGCACCTTTTACTTCAATCATACTTGCGATGTTTTATTGTCTTATTTAACTTAATGACTCAACCCGACCTCTTCGCCTGAAAAATGGTATGTGTATTAGTGTTGTGGAAAACATAGACGAAATTGTCACACTGGAGGATCATGCTTCACAGCCCTGTGTCATGCGCACACACAAAAACACACAGAGACAAACACACAAACACACACACAGACAAACACACAGACACACACACTAACAAGCACACACAAAAACACACACACAAAGACATAAAAAAACACACAACCACAAACAAACGAACACACAAAGACACACAAAGAGACACAAATAAACACACACATAAACACACACACAAGCACACGCACATAAACACACCCACAAACACACCCACAAACACACGCACAAACACAAAAAAACAAACACACATATACACCCACAAACAAACACACACAAACAAACACACACCACATACAAACACACACCACATACAAACACACACCACATACAAGCACACACCACATACAAGCACACACCACATACAAGCACACACCACATACAAATCACACCACATACAAACACACACCACATACAAACACACACCACATACAAACACACACCACATACAAACACACACCACATACAAACACACACCACATACAAACACACCACATACAAACAGGAAAACACAAAAAAGACACACACACAAACACGTACACACACAAACAAATAAACAAACACACACAAACAAACAAACACAAACATACTGACAAACATATATTGTAAAGGAATGAAATTTTCGTATTTAAAAGATCGCTAATGGGAGATATTAGCAAGATATTGTGTGACAAACAAGCATGCGACTTGTAATTCGGACAGTAGGTCAGGTGTTCAGTTTCGTTTATTGGCAAGGAAGAAGGCTGGTGACGTGGCCATCCGTGACATGGCGAAGGTGGGGCCACTAAGTATGGGTTCTTTGTCTCGTTTTAGTCGCTCTCGACCATCCACACATGGTAAGGGTTGATTAATTATGTTATTGGGATTGATGGAGAAGTCTGGGTGTCTTTTGTGTATATAGAATTTAATGTTTACTTAGAATCAGGTAAATGAACGTAAAAGTTAATTATTTTCGGGGATTTATCCCTGAAAGCAGGGAAAGTGAAACTGGAAATGAAGCGAAGGGGGGGTAAAATAAAAGGGAAGTACAATAAATTTGTGTGTGGAATGTGTATATATTTTTGGAGTGTAGTAAATAGACGAGGGTGAATTAGGTTTCGATTTAGCCCGAGACGAAACGAGGCCCATTGATAGAACCTAATTATTCACAAGGGGCGCAGTGAGTAGGATTGGTAGTCTCTGGTTTGCCAAACCATATTCACCGTATATTTCGCGGAAGCCAGGCACAAGACAGGCTCAAGCCAGGCACAGGCCAGGCACAGGCCAGGAACAGGCCAGGCACAGGCCAGGCACAGGCCAGCCTCCCCTGATCGTCCTTGGGGCCTGGAGATGAGATTTGTTCAAAGTGTGATTCCGTGTTGTATTAAATTAATTTATATTGTAATTATTATTATTTTTTATTTAATGATGGCAGATTTTTGAGACACTGGTGAGGCAGACAGATACCCAAGGACTCTCAGGTGATGCTCTGTCCCATCATGTGAGCAAACGGCAAAATATCTACAGGAAAAAAAAAAGAGGTAAAAGAGAGCGTTACAAAAATCCAAGGTACGACCCACTCATGAACTTGAAATTAAATCCGTACCAGTAATAATGCCTCCATCACCCCAGTATTCAATGAGGATTCTGTGAGACCTAGCTTACCTGTATGTCTTGTTAGTGAAGATATTTCTTTATATGTAATAAGGTTTGAAAGAGTGGCTGATCTTTTGAATTTAAAGAAGGGAAGCTATGCCGTGAGGTTAGGCAGCCTTTTGACAGGGAAAGCAGTAGATGTTTATGCAAGTTTATTGCCTGAGATAACTAAAGGTTATGAGCTATGGAAAAAATGTCTTCTTGATAGTTTTGCTAAAACTCCAGATGGTTACAGAGTTGACTTCCACTCTGCTAAAATCAAAGCTATGTGAAATAGTATTAAATAGTTTGTTAATAATTTAGGAAGGATGTTCAATTTTATGGGTGGAGGCCAATAACACAGAGAAATCTTATGAGAATTCACATTCTTTATAGATATTAGACCAGCTAAAGTATTGCGTTTCCCCAGATATTGGCATGTTTCTGAGAGAGAACCACGTCTACTGCTGATGAAGCTGTGAGTTTTGCAGATACTTGGATTCCTGCTCATGGATCTTACCCGAAATGGAACACCGGTCTCCACAGAGGTAAGAGGATGGTTCAGACCAAACAATTGGATCCAGAGGAAGCTGAGGAGAAAGCCCCGAGATCTAAAGTAACATGTCATGGTTGTGGTGAAGTCGGGCACATCAGACCACGTTGCCCTAGAAACCCTTTTGCTTTCAACGACAATCTAGTTCTACCATCAATTTTTCATTTGATGACAACTCGCCTGGTAAATTCTTAACTTGTGGCACCATCAATGGTTCTTGGTTCTCGACAAAGCTCCGAGATTCCGGCTGTTCTTGTTATTGCTGCTGAACACTTACTCCAGACTGTTGACCTGACATCATGTCAGTGGACTAGAGTTTCTTATTATCTTGGGCATACAACACTTTCCCTCTAGTGAAATGTTTCATTCGATGTCCATATTATGTTGGATGGGTTAAAGCTACTCTTTTCGCATTGAGGAAATTCCGAGCGACCATACAGCCTTTTCTCTTTTGAACTGCTTTATGGTGATACTGTGAAGGGGCCACTGTCATTCCTGAAAGATTTGTGGAAAAAACCCAAGTGTAAATGAGGACCAGCATTCTACGTATCAGTATATTATAGAAGTGAAAGATAAATTAGCTGACTGCGCCAAAATTGCTGATCAAAATGCCGACATCAGTTTTATCCAGATATCGGTCATACTTCGATCTGTAGAAGTAGAACACATGCATTAGATGAAGTAACTGATGTTGTAAATAATGCTCTTGATCCTTTCCAGTCAGTCCATATGTGCTTAGTGGAAGAGGATTCGGGTGGAATGGATGAAATGCCCCTGGCTACAGATGGTAAAGTAAATTCCCATAAAAGTTCCAACTTGAATTATCAAAATTTATCTTGTGTGTGTGTAGTGTGTGTTTGTGTGTGTCCGTGTTTTTGTGTTTGTGTGCGTTAGTGTGTGTTTGTGAGTTTGTGTGTGTTTGTGTATTGGCGTGTTTTTGTGTGCGTGTGATTGTGTTGTTTTTGTGTGTATTTGCGTGTGTATTTGATTGTTTGTGTGTGTGTGTTTGTGTGTGTTTTTGTGTGTGTTTGTGTGTGTGTGTTTTTTGTTTGTGTGTGTGTGTGTGTGTTTGTGTATGCTTTCAGAGATAAATCCCCGAAAATAATTAACTTTTACGTTCATTTACCTGATTCTAAGTAAACATTAAATTCTATACACACACACGAATCCAAAAGGAAACCCAGACTTCTCCGTCAATCCCAATAACCTAATTAATCAACTCTTACCATGTGTGGATGCTCGAAAGCGACTATAACAGGACAGTGAATCTCTACCCAGTGGCCCCACCTTGGCCACGTCACAAGCCACGGATGGCCACGTCACGAGCCCCTTCTTCCTGGACAATGAACAAACTGAACACCTGAACACCTGGACACCTTCTTCTGTCCGAATTACAAGTTGCATGCTTATTTGTCACACAATATCTGCCATTATCGATCTTTTAAATACGATAATGTCATTCCTTTATAATACACACACACAACACACAGATATGCGCATATGCAGAACCACATGTGCACACACACACAAACAAATATACATATACACACAAACAATGGCATACACACAAACAAACAAGCACAAACAAATACACACACATATACTCTCACATATACACACAAACAGAGACACACAAAATACGCACACACATACACACACGTGAACACACACACACACACACACACGAACACACACGCACACACGAACACACGCACACACGAACACACACAACACACACGAACACACACACACACAACACAACACACACACGAACACACACACACGCACACACACACACACGAATACACACACACAAACACACACGAACACACACACACAAGAAGACACACATACACACAAACACACATACAGACAAACACACACACACACACACACACACACACACACACATATATATATATATATATATATATATATATATACATCTATTGTAAACGAATGACGCTATCGTATTTAAAATATCGCTAATGGGATGTATTAGCAAGATATTATGTGACAAATAAGCATTCGACTTGTAATTCGGACAGGGGAAGGTGTTCACTGTTCAGGTGTTCAGTTTCGTTCATTGGCAAGGAAGAAGAGGCTCGTGACGTGGCCATCCGTAAAATGGCAATGGTGGGGCCACTAAGAAGGGGTCATTGTCTCGTTATAGTCGTTCTCAAGCATCCATACATGGTAAGGGTTAAATAATAACTTTATTGGGATTGCCGAAGAAGTCTGGGTTTCCTTTGGGATTCATATGTGTATATGGAATTTAATATTTATTTACAATCGGGTAAATGAACGTAAAAGTTCATTATTTTCGGGGATTTATCTCTGAAAGCATACACACACACAAACACACACACAAACACACACACACACAGATATGCGCACATGCAGAAACACATGCGCACACACACAAACAAATATACACATACACACAAACAATAACAAACACACAAACAAACACACACAAACACACACACACTAACACACACACATAAACAAACACAAAAACACGCACACACACAAACACAGAAACATACAAACACAAAAACAAGCGAACACACACAGACCACACACACACACACACAACACACACACACATATATATATATATATACATATATATACATATATTGTAAAGGAATGACATTTTCGTATTTAAAAGATCGTAATGGATATATTTAGTAAGATATTATGTACAAATAAGTATGCGACTTGTAATGCGGACAGGAGAAGGTCTTAGGTGTTCAGGTGTTCAGTTTCGTTCATTGGCAAGGAAGAAGGCTCGTGACGTGGCCATCCGTAAAATGGCCAAGGTGGGGCCACTAAGAAGGGGTTCATTGTCTCGTTATAGTCGCTCTCGAGCATCCACACATGGTAAGGGTTAATTAATCACTTTATTGGGATTGACGGAATATTCTGGGTTTCCTTTTGGATTCATATGTATATATGGAATTTAATATTCATTTAGAATCATGTAAATGAACGTAAAAGTTAATTATTTTCGGGGATTTATCCCCCAAACCATAAACAAACACACACAAACATAAACACAGACGAACAGATAAACAAACACACATACACACAAACATACACACACAAACAAACACACTCACACACAATCACAAAAAGAAAAAAAACACACACACACAAACACACACACATAAACAAACACAGAAACATATAAACACAAAAACACACACACAGACACACAAACATACACACACCCAAACACAAACGCATAAACACAGAAAAAAATGCGCACACACATATACACACACGCGAACACACACACACACGAACACACACACAAACACACACGAACACACACACACAAACACACACACACAAAAACACACACAAACACAGACACACAAACATACACATACCCAAACACAAACGCATAAACACACACACAGAAAAAAAATGCGCACACATACACACACACGCGAACACACACATACACTCACACGCGAACACACACACACACGAACACACACGCACACACGAACACACACACGCACACGAACACACACACACACACACACACGAACACACACACTCGGACAGTTTTGTTAAAACTCCAGATGGTTACAGGGTTGACTTCCACTCTGCTAAAGTCAAAGCTAGTGAAATGGTTTTAAAGAGTATGTAAATAATTTAGGAAGGATGTTCAATTTTATGGGTGGAGGCCAGTAACATAGAGAAATCTTATGAGAATTCACATTCTTTTATGATATTAGACCAGCTAAAGTATTGCGTTTCCCCAGATATTGGCATGTTTCTGAGAGAGAACCACGTCTACTCCTGATGAAGCTGGAGACGAAACGTATTTACACACACACACAAACACACACACACACACAAACAAACACACACAAACACACACCACATACAAACACACACCACATACAAACACACACCACATACAAACACACACCACATACAAACAGACACCACATACAGACACACCACATACAAGCACACACACACAAACAAACAGGAAAACACACACAAAAAAACACACTGACACACAAACATACACACACAGAAACACAAACGCATAAACACACACAAACGCAAACCCATAAACACACACACAAACATACTGACAAACACACACACATATTGTAAGGGAATGACATTATCGTATTTAAAAGATCGCTAATGGCAGATATTAGCAAGATATTGTGTGACAAACAAGCATGCGACTTGTAATTTGGACAGTAGAAGGTCTTAGGTGTTCAGGTGTTCAGTTTCGTTTATTGGCATGGAAGAAGGCTCGTGACGTAGCCATCCGTGATATGGCGAAGGTGGGGCCACTAAGTATGGGTTCATTGTCTCGTTTTAGTCGCTCTCGACCATCCACACATGGTAAGGGTTGATTATTTATGTTATTGGGATTGACGGAGAAATCAGGGTGTCTTTTGTGTATATATAATTTAATATTTACTTAGAATCAGGTAAATGAACGTAAAAGTTAATTATTTTCGGGGATTTATCCCTGAAAGCAGGGAATGTGGAACTGGAAATGAAGCAAACTATAAATCTGTGAAAGTGGGGGTAAAAAAAGGGAAGTACAATAAATTTGTGTGTGGAATGTTGTGTATATATTTTTGGAGTGTAGTAAATAATAATAATAATAATAATTATTATTATTATTATTATTTTTTTTTTGTGATGGCAGATTTGGAGACACTGGTGAGGCAGACAGAGGCCCAAAGACTCTTAGGTGATGCTCTGTCCCATCGTGGGAGCAAACGGCAAAATCCCATCATGTGAGCAAACGGCAAAATATCTACAGGCAAAATAGAGGTAAAAGAGAGCGAGTTACAAAAATCCAAGGTACGACTCACACTACATACAAACACACACCACATACAAACACAACCACATACAAACACACACCACATACAAAACACACATCAAACCAACACAACACAAAACACTAAGCATAAAACACACACAATAAAAAACATAATCACACACACACACAACAAACCACACACACACACACAAACACACACAACAAACACACACACTAAACACACAAACACACACACAAACACAAAACACAACACGAACACACACACTACACAAACACAAAAACATACACACAACACACACGACACACCACACACACACACCCCACAACACACACCACACACGACACACGCACACACACAAACGAACACACACGAACACGAACAAGCATAAACACACATACACACGAACACACGCACATAGACACACAAGAAGACACACACACACACACACACACACACACACACACACACATATATATATATATATATATATATATATATATATAATATAGATATATATATATACATATACATCTATTGTAAACGAATGACGTTATCGTATTTAAAATATCGCTAATGGGATGTATTAGCAAGATATTATGTGACAAATAAGCATTCGACTTGTAATTCGGACAGGGGAAGGTGTTCACTGTTCAGGTGTTCAGTTTCGTTCATTGGCAAGGAAGAAGGGGCTCGTGACGTGGGCATCCGTAAAATGGCCAAGGTGGGGCCACACACACACACTAACACACACACATAAACAAACACAAAAACACGCACACACACAAACACAGAAACATACAAACACAAAAACAAGCGAACACACACACACACACACACACACTCACACACGAACACACACACACGAACACACACACACACGAATACACAAACACACCCGAACACACACACACACAAACACGAACACACACAAGCAGACACACGTACACACAAACACAAACACTCACACACACAGACACACACACACACATATATATATAGCATATATTATATACATATATTGTAAAGGAATGACATTTTCGTATTTAAAAGATCGCTAATGGGATATATTAGTAAGATATTATGTGACAAATAAGTATGCGACTTGTAATGCGGACACGAGAAGGTCTTAGGTGTTCAGGTGTTCAGTTTCGTTCATTGGCAAGGAAGAAGGCTCGTGACGTGGCCATCCGTAAAATGGCCAAGGTGGGGCCACTAAGAAGGGGTTCTTTGTCTCGTTATAGTCGCTCTCGAGCATCCACACATGGTAAGGGTTAATTAATCACTTTATTGGGATTGACGGAATATTCTGGGTTTCCATTTGGATTCATATGTATATATGGAATTTAATATTCATTTAGAATCATGTAAATGAACGTAAAAGTTAACTATTTTCGTGGATTTACCCCCCAAACCATAAACACACACACACAAACATAAACACAGACGAACAGATAAACAAACACACACGAACAGATAAACAAACACACACATACACACAAACATACACACACAAACAAACAAACACACAAACACACATAAAAACACACACACACAAGCACACACACACACACACACACACAAACACACACACAATCACACTCAAACATACACACACCCAAACACAAACGCATAAACACAAAAAAAAATGCGCACAAACATATACACACACGCGAACACACACAAACACGCACACACACAAACACACACACTCAAACACACACACTCAAACACACACAAACACACACATAAACAAACACAAAAACACAGACACAAACACAAAAACATATACACACAAAAAAAACACACAAACACAGACACACAAACATACACACACCCAAACACAAACGCATAAACACACACACAGAAAAAAAATGCGCACACATACACACACACGCGAACACACACATACACTCACACGCGAAAACACACACACACGAACACACACACTCACACGAACACACACACACACGAACACACACGCACACACGAACACACACACGCACACGAACACACACACACACACACGAACACACACACTCGGACAGTTTTGTTAAAACTCCAGATGGTTACAGGGTTGACTTCCACTCTGCTAAAGTCAAAGCTAGTGAAATGGTTTTAAATAGTATGTAAATAATTTAGGAAGGATGTTCAATTTTATGGGTGGAGGCCAGTAACATAGAGAAATCTTATGAGAATTCACATTCTTTTATGATATTAGACCAGCTAAAGTATTGCGTTTCCCCAGATATTGGCATGTTTCTGAGAGAGAACCACGTCTACTCCTGATGAAGCTGGAGACGAAACGTATTTACACACACGCACAAACAAACACACACACACACACAAACAAACACACACAAACACACAAACACACACAAACACACACCACATACAAAAACACACCACATACAAACACACACACACAAACAAACAGGAAAACACACACAAAAAAAAACACACTGACACACAAACATACACACACAGAAACACAAACGCATAAACACACACAAACGCAAACCCATAAACACACACAAACACAAACGCATAAACACACAAATAAAATAAAAAATACGAACACACATACACACACGCGAACACACACACACACACAAACACACACACACAAACATACTGACAAACACACACACATATTGTAAAGGAATGACATTATCGTATTTAAAAGATCGCTAATGGCAGATATTAGCAAGATATTCTATTTACTTAGAATCAGGTAAATGAACGTAAAAGTTAATTATTTTCGGGGATTTATCTCTGAAAGCAGGGAAAGTGGAACTGGAAATGAAGCAAACTATAAATCTGTGAAAGTGGGGAAAAAAAGGGAAGTACAATAAATTTGTGTGTGGAATGTTGTGTATATATTTTTGGAGATTACTAAATAGTGGAGGGTGAATTAGGTTTCCAATTAGCTCGAAACGAAACGAGGCCCATTGATGAGAACCTAATTATTCACAAGGGGCGCAGTTAGTAGGATTGGTAGTCTCTGGGTTTGCCAAACCATATTCACCGTATATTTCGCGGGAGCCAGGCACAAGACAGGCTCAAGCCAGGCACAATCCAGGCACAGGCTAGGCACAGGCCAGGCACAGGCCAGGCACAGGCCAGCCTCCCCTGATCGTCCTTGGGGCCTGGAGATGAGATTTGTTCAAAGTGTGATTCCGTGTTGTATTAAATTAATTTATAGTATAATTATTATTATTATTTATTTTTTTTTTTCAGTGATGGCAGATTTTGAGACACTGGTGAGGCAGACAGATACTCTGAGGTGATGCTCTGTCCCATCATGTGAGCAAACGGCAAAATATCTACAGGGAAAAAAAGAGGTAAAAGAGAGCGAGTTACAAAAATGCAAGGTACGACTCACTCATGAACTTGAAATGACGAAAATCCGTACCAGTAATAATGCCTCCATCACCCCAGTATTCAATGAGGATTCTGTGAGACCTAGGTTATCTGTATGTCTTGAAAGTGAAGATATTTCTTTACATGTAATAAGGTTTGAAAGAGTGGCTGATCTTTTCAATTTAAAGAAGGGAAGCTATGCCGTGAGGTTAGGCAGCCTTTGACAGGGAAAGCAGTAGATTTATTTATTTAAGCAGTAGATGTTTATGCAAGTTTATTGCCTGAGATAACTAAAGGTTATGAGCTATGGAAAAAAATGTCTTCTTGATAGTCCAGATGGTTACAGAGTTGACTTCCACTCTGCTAAAGTCAAAGATAATGAAATAGTTTTAAATAGCTTGTAAATAAGGATGTTCAATTTTATGGATGAAGGCCAGTAACATAGAGAAATCTTATGAGAATTCACATTCTTTTATTATATTAGACTAAAGTATTGCTT
>NW_023663853.1:0-14456 GCF_015228065.2 Penaeus monodon | reverse complement strand
AAAAAAGAAGGGGAAAAAAGAAGGGGGTTTTTTGGGGCAAAAGAGTTAACAAAAAAAACCCCAAAAGTGGGGATTGGAAAATCGATGGGGGGGGGCAAATGAGGGAAAAAAGGGGGTTTTAAAGGCAGGGGGGAACGGGTATATTGGCCCCATAACGAGATACAGAGGATAAAGGAAACAAAAGAGGAGGAGATTTTTGAAATCTGACCCCCAGGTATATGGGGACGAGTTTGTAATTCGGAGGGGGCGGTGAGCTTTTTCTTAATTTAAAGAATATTTCCCGCCAGGACAATTTGGGAAAAAAATAACCCAAAGGGAAATTTGTTAGGGGGGATGGTATTGGAAGGGAGCACCATAAAAAAGAGTGCCGAAGAAAAAGAGGGGAGAAAAATTTGGAGGTAAAAAAAGCGGAACCCAAAGGTTAGCTGCCTAGGAAAGCCGATTATGTTGCAGACGAAGGAACTGGCGGAGATTTGGTATGGAGTCCTAGGGGCGAGATGGAAAATCATAAACATATATGAGAGGGTCCTGGTAGTAATCTGAGAAAATGTCATTACCAGCAAGGAATGAAAAGTGTTGATGAGGACACTGCTTTTAGGACACTTCAAACGAGGAAAGGGAAATTGATGTGAAAGGGGCAAATTTTGACCTGGAGTATGTTAAAAAGAAAAGACTTTTTTAAAACACCCAGTTTCCGTGTATGCATAGGAAGGGCATTTTTGGAAAGGATATGGTCCGCATATGGTACGTATCTTCTTCTAGGTCAAAAAATTATGGTAATACAGCTTCCGGGTGCAATGCATATGTAATATAGTCCGAATAAACAAGGAGTTGCTGTATTTCGGCATGGCGGAATCCCCAATGTGAAGGAGAAGAAGATTGTGAGATTAAGATACCACATTAAGCGGAAGTTAACCATTCACTCTAGCAGTTTGCACAAGCAGCTAGTTAGAGCTATGGGCGGTAATTTTTAGGGAGGGTACCTGATTTATTAGGTTTTTAAGAAGGGAGGATAAGAGCTTCTTGCCAATGCGAAAGAAAACTTCCTGAATCCATAGTGGTTGAAAATAGTTAATAGGTAGGATGAAGGGAGATGGAAGGTGTCGGAGCATACAGTAGTGAATACCGTCAGGGGCCTTCAAGAGTGTCGCGGCACAACTGTAAGGCAGCACTGAAAAAGGAGCATTAAAGGACTTGCCAGAGGACAGGGTTTAAGATGATGGGGTTCATTCCCTGATGATCTTAATAGAAAAGAAGTGTGGAGAAAGATAAGAAATACTACGACCTGCTGAAGTATCACCTAGTTCATTAACGACTTGGGAGAGCTTCAGAGATGGAGTATCTCAAATGGAAAGCTGGAAAAGGGTGGGGGTTTCTCTGACAGTTTATGGTCCGGGGCCAAACAGCTGAGATAATGTAGATGCAATTGAGGAAACATAAATTTTGCCAGCTATTTTTTTACTGTTCCTGATTGTACGACGAAAATGGAGGATCTGAGGAAGGGCATAGTTTGACATAAGGATTCACTTGGTACCCAGGAGGAGTGGAAGGGATGAGGGGATGGAGGATTAATGTGGTGGAGCTGGAGGAAGGGGTTGGGCTGTGGGGGATGGGCTGTGTTGAGGGGAGAGGAGGAGAGGTGGGGGAAAAATATATAGGGGGAAATGGATAGGTTCATTTGAGTGGGGAGGGGCGGGATTTTGGGGTTTTGAGGGGGGTGTAAATTTGGACTCAGGAAGAGAGTTCCAATATCCTCAAGTTTCTGAAAAGGATTTTGCGGTGGGGGTGAGCGTGTGGTAGGAGGGGAACGTTTAGTGGGGTCTGTAAGGTAGTGTGTGTGGTTTTTGTTTTTTGGGTGTGGGGTGTTTGTGTGGTGTTTGTGTGTGTGTTGTGTTGGGGTTGTTGTGTGTGTGATTATTTGCTAAACCCTTTGTGAAATCTTAGTCCCAAATGGGATGTAAGGAGAAAAAATAAAAATTAAATATATGAAAGCCTTATTTGTTTTTAATAATAAACAGATTTCCCACAGTTAAAAGTGAATACACTGAAAAACTATATATCACCTATCTGTTTTTGGGGTAAAGATTCAAAAGGACAAAGGAATGGCAAAAAGACTCGGCATTTTGTGAATATAGTACCCATTAGATCTGGAAGCTCACTGTATTTTTTTTTTTTTAAAATTTTTTTTTTTTTTTTTTTTTTTTTTCCAATCATGGGCTCAGGTATCAGCAGAGTGCCAAAATTTGTAAAACGATCAGCCCAAGTAACATTCATTTTCTATATAGATGTTTAAATAAAATTATTGATTTTTTTTTGGAAAAAAAAATATCTACAAAAATTTTTAAACCTAAAGGGAAATCTGCCTCAATTTTTCCCAAAAACCTTTTTACTGTGGCTCACTGAGCACTCCAACCAACAAACCTACCTTAAAAAGCCTTAAATTTCAATTACAAAAACCCAAAAAAATAGAAAAATCTAACCATTTCCCTAGATAAAAGCAAAGAAAACAAGGAAAAGAAAAGAAAAAAAAAGAAAAAAAAAAGAAAGAAAAAAAAAGAAAAGGGGAGGGGGGGGAAGGAAGAGGAGAGAGAGGGAGAGAGAGAGGAGAAGAAGGAGAAGAGAGAGGGAGGGAGAGAGAGAAGGAGAGAGAGAGAGAGAGAGAGAGAGAGAAAACGTGAAAAAATCAATTTTAAAAATCTAAAACACTAATGTTATTTTCTTTATTACATGTAAAGAATATACCTTAAAATCATGAACCCTTTGAATGATTTTAAAAACAAGTATAAAATATGGTTAGAGCTTTGGGTTTTTGTGTGGGGGGGATTTAAAAGTTGGGGGGGGATAGAGCTGGAACGGGAAGATAAAAATTTTGAAATTTTAGACTCTTTAGACAAGTTTTTAAAAAATTTCAGCAAAAAACCCGTTTTTTTGTAATGAGTTTTTCGTAGCAACATTTTATTTCAAATGGAAAAAAATGCCCCCCAAAACCCTTCCCCCCGGGATCTTTGGGGCCCGTTTTTTTTTAAGGGGGTTTAAAAACAAAAAACCCAAAAGTTACCAATGTTTTTTTTTTTTTAAGGCCCCAAAATTCCAAACTTTTTTAAAAAAAATTTTTTTTTTTCCCAAAATTTTTTTAAAAATAAAAATTTATTTTATACCCTTATAAATTTTTAAAAGTAAACTTTTTTCCCCCAAAAAAAAAAAAAAAAATAAAAAAAAAATAAAAAAATTTAAATTTTTTTTTTTTTAAAAACCCTTTTTTGGGGAAAAAAACTAAAAAAAAAAAAAAAAAAAAAAAAAAATAAAAGAAAATTTTTTTTAAAAAATTAAAAAATTTTTTTCCAAAGAAAAAAGAAAGAAAAGCAAAAAAAAAAAGGGTTTCCCCCCCCCCCCCTTTTTTTTTTAATTTCAAAATAAAAAAAGGGTTTTTTCCCTTTTTTAAATTTTTTCCCCCAAATTTCTAATTTTTTCCCCCGGCCCCCAAAAAAAAAAAATTTTTTAAAAAATTTTTAAAAAAAAATTTTTAAAAAATTTCTTTTAAAAAAAAAAAAATTAAAAAAAAAAAAAAAATTTAAAAAATTTTTTAAATTTTATTTTTTAAAAAATTTTTTAAAAAATATTTAATTTAATATTTTTAAATTAAAAAATTTAAATTTTTTTTAAAAAAATTAAATTTTTTTGCAATTATTTAATATACCAATTTTAAAAATTCCCAAAATTTAAAAAACCCCCAAAAATAATAATAAAAAAAATTTTAAAAAAAAAAAAAAAATTTAAAAAAAAATATAAAATAATTTATAAAATATTTTTATAAAAAATATAAAAAAAAAAATTTTATCATTATAAAAATTTAAATTACAAATATATATATAAAAATATAATATTAAAAAAATTTATATTTTAATATAAAACTTTTATTATATATATTTTTTAAAAAATTTTATATTTTCAAATTATAAAATATTTTTAAAAAAAATTTTATTTTTTATAAATATAGGGGCTTTTATTTTTTTTTAAATTTTTTGGTATTATAATTATTTTTATTATAAAAATTTGTACCAAATAAAAAAATTTTTAAAATATAAAATTATATATTAAATTTTAATTATTATATTAATATATATAATATTAAAAAAATTATTTTAATAAATAATAATATATATATATAAATTTTTATTATATTTTATATAAAAAATTTTTTTTTAAAAAATAATATTTTTTAAAATAAAAATAGGTTATATAAATATTTTTTAATATTATTTTTTTTTTAAAAAAAAAAATTTTTTTATATTTTAAATAATATTTTATATATTTATATATAAACCCCATATATATATATATTAAATTTTAAAATTTATATTTTTTTAAAACAATAAATTATATTATTTTATTTAAATTATATAATATATATTAAAAATTTATTTATAAAAATATTATAAATATAATTATATATTTAAATTAATAAAAAAATAAAAAAAAATTTTATATAATATAAATTTAATATATATATATAAAACCCCAAAAATAATTTTTTATTATATTTAAATTTTATATAAAAATATTTTTTTTAAATAATATATTATATAAATAACAAAAAAAATAATAATAATTTAAATTTATAAAATTTATAAAAAAATATTTTTAATTTTTTTATATAAAAAATTTTATTTTTAAAAAAAAATATAAAATTTATAAAAAAATATATATAAATAAATAATATATAAAAATAAATATATAATAAAAAAAATTTTTAAAAATATATAAATAAAATATATATATAAAAATAAAATAAAAATAAAAAATTATATATATAAAAAAAATTTAATATAATATAAAATATATAAATTTTAAAATAAATATAAAAAAAAAAATTTTATAATAAAAACAAAATAATAAATATAAAAAATAAAAATATAAAAAATTATTTTTAAATAAAAAAAAAAAATTATATATATATTAAAAATTTTTTTAAAATTTAATATATATATATATATATATATAAATATATATTTATATAATTTTTTTAAATTTTTAATATGAAAAAATTTAAAATATATTATATAAAATTTATAAAAAAAATTTTATTTTAAAATTTTTATATATAAAAAAAAAAATTTTTTAAATATTTAAAAAAATATATATTTTGATTATTATATTTTAATTTAATTTATAAATTTTTTTGGTATATTAAAATTTTAAGTTATAATATATTATATAATTTTTTAAATTTTTATTTTTTTAATATATTTTTTATATTTATAAATTTTTATAATTAAAAATTTTTTTATTTTTATCTATAAATATAAAAAATATTTTTTGTTTAAATATAAAAATTTAAATTTAAATATTTTTTTCCAAAATTTAAAAACCAAAATTTTTATTTTAAAAACAACTTTTTAACCTTAATTATACTTAATTTATTAAAAATTTTTTAAAAATTTTCCCAATATATTTTTAATAAATAATATATAATATAAAAATTTAAATTAATAAAAATAAAAATAATATTTATATTAAATAATAAAAATTTAATATATATATAAAATAATATATTAATAATATATATATAAAATTTATATAAAAAAATTTTTATTTTAAACAAAATATACATAAAAATTTAAATATTAATAAATAAAAATTTTTAAATAATTAAAATTAAAAAATTTTATATATATATACATAAATATATATTTAATAATTTTAATATATATATAAATATATATATATATTTTATAATATAAAATAATATATATATAAATATAATAAAATAATAAATAACTTTAAAAATTAAAAAATTTTAAATTTTTAAAATAAAATTAATTTATATATATTATATATATATATTTTAATATATATTTTTATTATATATAATATTTTTATATTTATATATATAATATTTTTTAAATTATATATATATATATATATATTAAATAAAAAATAAAAAATTTTAAAAACTTTTTTAAGTTAATATTTTATATTATATATTTTTTATATTTAAAATTATATATTTTTAATATATTATTTTTTAAAATATTATATTATATTATTATATTTTTAAAATTATAAATATAAAATATAATTTATAAAATTTTTTATTATTATTATTATTTATTTATATTTTTTTAAATAAAAAATATTAAAAATTTTAAATTTTTTTTTTTTTTTAAAAATATTTTTTTTTAATTATATTATATTAATTAATATAATTATTTTATATATATATTTTTTTTTATTTAAAAAATTATATTTTTAAAATTTTTTATTTATAAAAAAATATATTATATTTATATATATTATTTATTTAATATTTTTTAAATTTTTATATTGTTTTAATTTTTTTTTTTATTATTTTTATATTTTTTTTTTTTTTTTTATTTTTTTTTTTTTTTTTTTGTCTATTTTTCTTTTTCTTTTCTTTTTTCTTATTTTTTTTTTTTTTTTTTTTTTTTTTTTTTTTTTTTTTATAATTTAAATTTTTATTTTTTTTTTTTAATATCTTTTTTAAAAAATTTATATATTATATATAAATTTTTTATATTTTTTATAATTTATTTTAATTTCTTTTTTACTTTTTTATTTTCTTTAAATTTTAAATTAATTTAAAATTTTAAAATATATATATATATTATAACTATAAATTATATAATAAAATTATATATAAAAAAAAATTTTTTTATAAATATATAATTGGGAAATTTTTTTAATTAAATTAAAATTTTAAAATTATTTTTAAAATTATATAAATAAAAAATTTATATAAAAGAAAAAATTTTTAAAAATTTAAAAAATATAAAAATTTAATATAAAATATTATATATAAATTTTAAATTTATAAAAATATAAGATTTTTTATTTTTATATATAATATTTTTAAAAAATTTAAAAAAATTTATAAAAAAATTTTTCTATTTTTTTTAATATATAAAAATTTTCATAAATATATATAAAAAAAATTTTTTTAAATATAAAATATTTTAATAATATATAATTAAAAAACATATATATGAAAATATAATAAAATTATATAAATAAAAAATTATATAATTAATATAATATTATATATAAATATTTAAAAAATTTTTATTTTTAAAAAAAATTAATATATAAATTTTTAATATTTTTAATTATTATATATAATAACAAAAATTTATATAAATATTAAAAATATATATAATTTAAAAATATAATTAATATAAAAATATAAATATATAAAAATTTTAAACATAAAAAATAAAATATTAATAAAAATTTATAAAATTTTTAAAAAAATTTTAAATAATACAATACAAAAATTTAAATATAAAATAAAATAATATAAAAATATAATTCATATAAAAAAATTAAAAATATAATACATCCCCAAATAATATATAAATATATAAAAAAAAATTTTAAAAATATATAAAATTTTAAAAATTATATATAAAAATTATATTATATAAAATTTAAATAAAAAATTTTAAAATTTATATAAAATAATTTTTAAATATTAAAAATTTTAAAAATTATAAATATATAAATTTAATTTTTTAAAAAATAATATACCCAAATTATAATAATAATTTATTAAAATTTTAAATTTTTCTATAAAAATATTTTTATATATAATATATAATAAATATAATTAAATATATAAAAAAATTTTTTTATATATATATTTTTAATAATAAAAAAATAAAATTTTTATATTAAAAAAATATATTAAAAAATTTTTTAATTTTTAAAATTTCAATATATACAAAATATAAAAATAAAAAATAAATAATAATAAAATAAATAATAAATATCATAAAAAATAATATAATTAATAATATATAAAATAAAATATATATTTTAATATTTTAAAAATATATTAATTATTTAAATAATTTTAATAATATAATAATAAAATATAATTTTAAAAATATATATATATATATATAAAATATATTTTAAAAATATTCATATATAATTAAAAATATATATATGTATAATATACTAAAAATAAATAAAATATCATAATAATAAAAAATTATAATTTTTTAAATATAAAAAAATAATAAATTACTAATAATATATTTATAATAAAATTTTTTTTAAATAAAATAAAATTTAAAATATAAAAAAAAATTTTATATAATATAATATAAAATATTAAATATTACATAATATTAAATATAATTATCAAAGAAAAAAAAATATAAAAAAAATTTTAAAAATTTAAATTTAAAATTAAAAAAACTTTTAAATTTAAAAAAAAATTTTAAAAAAAAAAAAAAAAATTATACATAATATTAGAAATTTTTTTTTTTTAAAAATAAAAATATATATAAATAAAATTAAAATTTTATAAAAATAAATATAAAAAAAAAATTTTTTTATAAAATAAATAATAATAAAATATAAAAAAAAATAAAAATTTAAAAAATAATATTAAAAATAATTTTAAAAATTTTAATAATATTAATAAATAAATTTTTATAAAAAAAAAAATTTAATTATATAATATTTTTTTAAATATTTATAAAATTAATACTATTATAATAATAATACCTTATATTTTATATAAAAAAAAAATAATAATAAAATATACAAAATATTAAAAATATTTTATATTTTAAAATTAATTATTTTAAAAATTTTAAATATAAAATTTTAATAATTTTTTAAAAAAAAATTATAATAAATATAAATTTTAAAAATTAAATATATTACTTAAAAATAAATTTTAAAAAATTTATTTTTAAATATAATTATTTTATTATAATAAATATATTAATATATATAATTTTTATATATAATATATATTATATTATTTTTATAATATATTATTATTATATTATTATTTAATATATATTATTTATATAAAATTAATATATTTTTTTATTTATATAATTTAAATTTTTATAATATTTATATAATTTATAATATATAAAAATATATTTTTTTATTTATATATTTTATTATAAATATATATTATTATTATTTTTTTTTAAATTTATATTATTTTTTTTAAAAAAAATATTTTATTTAAAATTTTTAAAAATATTAAAATTATACATACTATATATTAAAAATTTATCCCCAAAAATTTAAATAATAAATTGTTTATTTTCAAAAAAAATTAAAAATTATTTCCCTATTAAAAAAATTTTTTTCCCTTAAATTTTAATTTTTAATTTTTATTAAAAATTTATTTTAATATTTAAAGTTAAAAATTAAATTTTTTTTTATAATTTTTTTAAAATTTTTTAAAATTAATTTTTTTTTTTAAAATTATTAAATTTTATTTTAAAAATATATATATAAATTTTATATAATATATATTTTTATTATAATAAAATTTTTTAAAATTATAAAATTATTTTTTAATATTTTTCCCCTTATTATTTTTTTAAATTTTTATATTTTTTAAAAAAAAATATTTTTTTAAATTATTTTTATTAAAATTATATTTTAATTTTATATACTTATATATATATTTTTTATTATATATTTTTTTTATTTATATTCTTTTTAAATATAAAATATATATTTTTTCAAAAATTTTTTTTTTTTATTTTTTTTTTTTTATAAAATTATTTTTTAAATATTAATATATTTTTTTAAAAATAGTTTTTAAAATTTTTAAATAAAATTTTAAATTTATTATTTATATATTTATATTTTTTATATTATCTTTATTTTTATTTTTTTAAAAAAATTTTTATTTTTTATTTTTTTAAATTTTATTTTTAATATTTTTTTAAAATTAATAATCTTTTTTTCCCTATATTTATTTTTATTTTTTATTTTTATTTTTTTATATATTTTTTTTTTAAATTATATTTTTTTTTTATTTTCTTTTTTATTTATTTTATTTTTTTTTTTTTTTTATCTTTTTTTTTTTTTTATCTTTTTTTTTTTTTCAAATTTTTTTTCCTCTTTTTTTTTATTTTTTTTTTTATTTTTTTTTTTTTTTTTTTTTTGTTTTTTTTTTTTTTTTTTTTTTTTTTTTTTTTTTCTTAAAATTTTTTTTTTTCTTTTTTTATTTTCTTTTATTTATTTTTTTTTTTTTTTTTTTTTTTTTTTTTTTTTTTTTTTTTTTTTTTTTTTTATTTTTATTTTTTTTTTTTTTTTTTTTTTTTTTTTTTTTATTTTTTTTTTTTTTTTTTTTTTTTTTTTTTTTTTTTTTTTTTTTTTTTTTTTTTTTTTTTTTTTATTCCTTTTTTTTTATTTTTTTTTTTTTTTTTTTTTATTATTTTTTTTTTTTTTTTTTTTTTTCTTTTTTTAATTTTTTTTTATTTTTCTATCTTTTTATTTATTATTCTATTTTTTTTAAAATTTTTTTTTTTTTTTTTTTTAAATTTTATTTTTTTCTTTTTTTTTTTTTTTTTTATTTTTTTTTTTTTTTCCCCTTTTTTATTTTTTTTTTTTTTTTTTTTTTTTTTCTTTTTTTTTTTTTTTTTTTAAAATTCTTTTTTTTTATTTTTTTTTCTTTTATTTTTTAAAATTTTAAAAAAATTTTTTTTATTTTTTAATTTTTTTTTTTTTTTTTTTTTTTTTAAATTTTTTTATATTTCCTTTTTACCTTTTTTTCTTTTTTTTTTTTTTTTTTTTTTTTTTTTTTTTTTTTTTTTTTTTTTTCCTTTTTTCTATTTTAAATTTTTTTTTTTTTTTTTTTTTTTTTTTTTTTTTTTTTTTTTTTTTTTTTTTTTTTTTTTTTCGTTGTGTGTTTGTTTGTGTGTGGGGTTTGTTTTTTTTTGGTGTGGTTTTTGTGTGTGGGTTGGTTTTGTGTGTTTTTTTTGGGGGGGGGGGGGGGGGGGGGGGGGGGGGGGGGGGGGGGGGGGGGGGGGTTTTTTTTTTTTTTTTTTTTTTTTTTTTTTTTTTTTTTTTTTTTTGGGGTTGTTTGGGGTTGTGTATGTTTTGGTGTTTTTTGTTTGTGTTGTTTGTGCTTGGTTTGGTGTGTTTGGTTGTGTGTGTGGTGTGTGTGTGGTGTTGTTGGGTGTGTGTGTGTGTGTGGGGGTGGTTTTGGGGGTGGTGTGTGTGTGTTTTGTTGTTTTGTGTGGTTTTTGTGTGTGTGTGTTGGGTGTGTGTTTTTGGTGTGTGTTGGTGGTTGTGTTGTTGTTGTGTGTGGTGTGTTGTGTGTGTGGGGTGTGTGTGTGGGGTTGTGTTGTGTGTTTTTTTTGTTTTTTCTAATATTTATTTTTTTTTTGGGGTGTGTGGGTGTGTGGTGTGTGTGGTGTGGGTGTTGGGGTTGGTGTGGTGTGGGGGTGGTGGTTTTTGTGGTGTGTTGTTGTGTGTGGGGTTTGGGTTTTTCTTTTTTGGGTTGTGTCTGTTTTTGTGTGTTGTGTTTTGTATGTTGTGTGGTGTGGTTGTGTATGTTGTTGTGGTTGTGTGTGTGTTGTTTTGGGGTGTGGTTGTTGTGTGTGTGTGTGTTGTTGTCTTGTGTGTGTGTTTTGTGTTTTGGGTATTTGTGTTGTTGTGTCTATGTGTGTTATTATTATGTGTGGGGGTTGTTGTGTGGTTGGGGTTTTTTGGTGTGTGTGTGTGTGGTGGGTGTGTGTGTGTGTTGTTTTGGGTGTTTTTTTAAAATGTGTGTTTGGTGTTGTGTGTGTGTGTGTGGTGTGTGTGGTTGGTGTTGTGGTGTGTGTGTGTGTGTGTGTGGTGTGTGCATGTGTGGTGTGCATGTGTGGGGTGTGCGTGTGGTGCATGTGTGTGCGTGGTGTGTGTGGGGTGTGTGTGGGTGTATTATTATGTGTGTTTGTGTTGTGTGTGTGTGTGTGTGTGTGTGTGTGTGTGTGTGGTGGTTGGTTTGTGGGTGTTTTGGGTTTGGGGGGTTTTTGGGTTTTGTGGTGTGTGTGTGTGCTGTGGTGTGTGGTCCCGGTGTGGTGGTTGCTGTGTGTGTGATGTGGGGGTGTGTGTGTGTGCATGTGTGTGTGTGTGTGGTGTGTGTGTGTGCATGTTTTTGTTGTGTGTGTGTGTGCAGTGTGTGTGTGGGTGTGCGTGGGGGGGGGGGGGGGTGTGTAAAAAAACAAAATCCCCCCCCCAAGGCCCCACATCACATCAAATTTCTAAAGGAATTTTGTTTTACTGATGAAAAACCATTTGTGAGGACATTTCTTACCATTACAGAGTTTATTAGCAAGAGCTGCTCCTGTTTATTTTGTTGTCTTGGTCAATTTGATCTGGTCTGGAAACCTTGTAGAGTTCCACCTCAGACTCCTGGAAAGGCATTGCGAGCAATGGCGGGAAAGGGCTAATCCACTTTAAGGCTTCCCTTTGCACTTTTTTAAAAGTGGGGGAAACCTAGAATGAAAAAGATCAATTTCGTTAAAAAAAAACAATGCCAAACAATCAAAAAAAACTTTTTTTAAAAACGAATTTCAAGTAGAGCGTGCTACCAAATTTAAAAAAGAAAAAAAAAAAAGCAATAGGGGTTTTTGCCCCCCCTATAATAAAAAATTCTAAAACTTCCCCGTTTTAAATAAAGGGAGATTTGAAAGTTTTTCCAATGAAAAACTACGGCGGTTATTCTGATAAATATTTAAATGTACTTATTAAAAAAAAATGGCACGGGGCCCCAACTACTGTCCAAGAGCTTTTGTCACTTTTTTTGAGTTACTTACTTTTTTTTTACTTGACACCACTGTTGTGCTCGCTTTTTGATACCTGGGAAAAGTCAAAAACAATATATTTTTTATTAATAGATACAAAAAAAATTTTCATTAAATAGGCATATATACCTACCGACAATAAATTTTGTAAAAAATTTTTCCTCGCCTATGGGGCAAAATCCACATAATCACCGCCCATTTTCCCAAACAAACTTGTTTCCCAGGACAACAAAAGGAAGTGATCAGGGTCCCCTTTGGGAGGTTGAAATTTGAAACTCGCACCACGAATCAAGAGACTGAAAGGGGTTGGGGGATGTAATCATAGACAAAAAACAAAATCAGCTCCTCATAGAAGCAACCCTAACGACGGATCTCTCTTTACCACTGTATCCCAGATCTAAAATAAAAAAAGAGGTTGACTTAGTCTCTGTAATCTTGTTCATTTCATTTCTGTAAAACATGATTCATTAAAAAAAAACCCCCACGGGAAAATTTTTTCATAAATCTCTTCTAAAATATAAATTTCGGCATGCAAGTTAAGATTACATCTTACCCACGTAAAGAAATCTTTCATTTTACTTTTTTCCATAGTAAATGAGAAATAAGAAAAGCATAAAGGGGGGGAAAAAAAAATAATAGAAAAACTTGGGATTTGTTCTAAAATTAAAAAGAAGAAAACTGAATCTGAGGATATAAAAGACCTAAATTTTAAGATAAAAATTACAGTTTTGAGCCAAATGTATGGTAAGTATAAAAGATTTTTTCACTCCCTGCTTTGGCCCAATCTGTCAAAACCAAAACCCTCCTTTGTGAGGAATCTCCCCCAAAGGGTTTGCCTTTTCTGGTTGCAAATTTCTTTTTAAAAAAAGGTTCATAAGGGATTTTTTTTCCACCAGAGTCCCCCCGGGATGATCCCTTTCAGGAGAATTTCTTGCGGATCCCTTATGTACTCTAAAATAAAGTAAAACTTTAAAATCTCAAAATTTTCCACTTTTTTTTTTTTTAAATTATAAACTAAAAAAATACCAAAACAAAAAAATAACTGGGAAATACTAGACAAAATTTTGGAAAAAAAAACAAAAAACGAAGGGCCCTTAACCCTTCCGTGGTTTTCATGTAGCACATTTCCCTGGGATGGCGGGGGCTATCTGCTAGGGCAGTAGTACATCCTGGTGGATGTATGGAAAGTTATTTTTTGTACAATCAGGGAAAATTTTATTTTCTGCCCTGAAAGGTTTTATTAAATCTTTTTAAAAACCGTTTATATTTGCAAAAAAAGTATATATAATAAAAAAAAAAAAAAAAAATGCAAAAGACCATGATTTCAACTCCTGAGCTGCACCCGCTTTTTATTCAAATAAGAGAAATGATCAAAATATGGGGTCTATATAAAAACAAAAAACCCTTCAGGGTAATTTTCAGGAAGTTTGGCAAGTAGAGACTTTAGAAAATAATGAAAACTGAAAAAACAAAAAACTTCGTAATTACGAAAAAACGGCAGGGTGCTGGTATTTGGATGAGTGGTTTTCGTCCTAGGCGACGATATAACCCCCGGCAGTGGGGCCCGGGGCCCCTATGAAAATATCCGTCGGAAAAGGTTTTTAACAAGTCCATTTTTTTGCCATAATGTAAAAAATTTATGCCTCCAAGAACAAAGTTTAAAAAAAATTGCCCGGGAAAAATTTTTCCTTTTAAAAAAAAAAGTTTTAAAAAAACCTAAACACAAAATTTTTGGAATTTTTGGAAAAGCTCAAATTTCTTTGGGGGGTTTTAAACCCCCACAAAACCCAAAAATTTTTTGGGGGAAAAAAAAAAACCCCCAAAATTTTTTTCAAACCCCAAATTTTATTTTCAGTTTTTCCCAAAAAGGGGGAAAAAGGG
>NW_023663852.1:0-10000 GCF_015228065.2 Penaeus monodon | reverse complement strand
TCCTATCACTTCATACTAATATCTATATTTTTAAAATAAACAAACAAAAAAAAAAAATATATTAAAATAATATATTTTAAAATATAATTTTTAAATAAATATAATGAATTTTTAAAATATATATAAATAATTTATAATTAATTATATGTTATGTATAAAATTATTATAATTTTTTATATTATAATAAATATAAATTAATATAATATAAAAAATTTAAATTAATATATAATTTTTTTATTAATATAAATAAATAATTTTAAATTAATTTTTATAAAAATATTTAATATTTTTTTTTTTTTATAAAATTTTTTAATTATTATTTTTAATAATATTTTAAAAATTTTAATAAAATAGAATTTTTTAAAATTTTTAAAAAATATAATGTTTTTTTTTTTTAAAAAAAAAAAAAAAAAAAAAAAAACCCCTTTTTTTTTTTTTATTTTTTTTTTTTAATTTTTATATTTTTTTTTTTAAATTAAAAGTAATAATATAATAATAAAAGCATTAGATTAAAGATTAAGATTTCTTTGTTTTTTTCCAACCTTTTTTCCCCTTTTCCCTCCTTTTCTCTTTTTTTTATTTTTTTTTTTCCTTTCCCCCCTCTCCTCTCTTCTCTCTTCTTTCTCTTTTTTCCCCCCCCTTTTTTTCCCCCCCCTTTCCCTCCCCCCCCCCTTTTCCCTTTTTTTTCCCCCTCTTCTCTCCCTCTCTCTTTTTCCTCCTCTCTCCTTCTCTCTTTTTTTCTCTCTCTCTTTTTTTCTCTCTCTGTCTCTCTCTAGTTTGTTTTCCCTTTTCCATCACGACCACCCACCCCGCCCCCTCCCCCCACCTTCTGCCCTTCCCCCTTCACCGCCCCCCCCCCTTCTTTTAACATATTCCAAGTCCGTCGTTTTTAATCCCGGCCGGGGTTGGGAACGCTTTGAAAAACAAGCAATATCTCGGGGCAATAAAGCAAGTTTGGGTACTGAAGAGAAGACGAACTCATAATCCGGCTGCTAGGCTGGGGAAACAGACAAAAATCCCTCACCCCCCTCTCATTTCCCCCTCATTGCGTGTTTGTTCCCACATGGCGAAATTGTGTTAACCTAACAATTTGTGCGAGGGGAATGTAGTGTTCAGAGATGGGGTGCGATTTCCCAAAGAACGGGACATAAAAAATATGTGCCTTAACGGATTTCATTATATATATATATAAAATATATATAAAAATCATATATATATAATATATATATAATAAATATAGTATATTATATACATATATTATAGGTAGATAAATAGAAGATAGATAAATAGAAAAAATATAGATATAGATATATACATATATAGATATATGTATGTTTTGAAATAAAATGCATGTTAATTTTTTGCCTAATGTGTCTCTGCAATGTCCCCCCCCCCCTGGTACCAGCTAAACACAACACACACACATTTTATATTTTAATATATATTATATATAATAAAAATATAATAACATATATATTATATAAAAATTTTTAAAATTATAGATATATATTATAAATATATACATATATATACAATATATTATAAAATAAAACATATATATTATATATATAGATAATATATATATAAAATTATTATTTTAATATATATAATATATATATATATTACATACATACTACCACACCATGTAATACATGTGTTGGTATACATATATATGTTATAAATATATATATATATTATATATAATATATACATATATATAAATAATAAAATATATATATCACACACAATATGAACACACACACACACACACCACCACACCACAACACACACACACACAACACACCCCACACACACCCCACACACACCATACACACATACACCACACCACACCGCGCCGCGCACACACCACAAAACAAAACCACACACACACACACACACACACACACCACACACACCTATATATATATATTATATATATATATAATATATATATATATATTTTGTATATATTATGTGTGTGTGTTGTGTGGGGGGTTGTGTGGTGGTTGTGGTGTGTGTATGTGTGTTGTGTTATATACATAATAAAATGTGTGGTGGGGTGTTGTGTTGTGTGGTGTGTGGTGCGTGTATGTGTGTATGGTTTGGATGTGTGTGAGTGTGTGGTTGTGTTGTGTGTGTTGTGTGGTGTGGGGTTTTGTTTTGTTGTGTGTGTGTTGGGGTGGTGTTGTGGTGTATGTATACATATATACTCATACACACACCATACACCCATAATATGGTGTGGTGTATATATATATTAATTATATATAATTTTTAGAATTTATAATTAATATATTTTATTATATGAAATATAATATAGAAAATTTAATTAAAAAATAAATAATTATATAATTATATATATATTATATAATAATATTATATATAATATAGATGATGTAATAGGTGTATATAATATATATAATATAAATATATATAATAGTTTATTATATTTAATATATAAAATATAATATATATAAATATATACACACACACAGTATATGTATGTGTTGTGTTATGTGGTATTATGTATATATATATTATATATAAATATATTTTTTATATAATATGAAAATATATATATTAATATATATATATTATATAAAATTTAATATATAAAATAACCAACCACACACACACACACACAAAAACATAAACACACACACAATATATAGTATATATATATAAAAATATATATATATAATAATAATATATTATATATAATATTATAATCATAATATAATATATATTATATATATATATATATATATATATGGATATTTAATATAATTGGTGTGTGGTGTGTATGTGGTGTGTGTGTGTGTGTTGTGGTTTTGGGTGTGTGGTGGTGTGTGTGGGGTGTGTGTGTGTTTGTGGGTGTGTGTGTGTATGTGTGTGGTGGAGGTATGTGTTGTATTGTGTGCATATTATATATATTAATTATATATATATATATACTATATATTATAAATATATATATATATATATATATTATAATATATAATAAAATTGATGAATATACTTATATATATTAGTATGTGTGTATATTATGTATATATATATGTAATATATTGGTTATATATGAATTATAGTATATTATATATATAAATTATTATATATATATATTAATATATATATATATTTTATAGGAATGCCCAAACACTTTTGGGAAGGATCCCAAGATGAATTACACCTTCCCTCATTTTCTTTCTCCTGAAATCAACCCTTTCTCATCAAATTTACCATCCCTGGCTTTTGCCCCACTCCATTTCCCCCCCTTTCCTCCTTCCCCTCATTTTTTGCCCCCTCCGTCCTCTTAACCCACCCTAAAACTCCCTCTCTTTTTCTCAACCTTCTTTGCCCCCACCCTCCCCCCCCCCCCCTTTTCCCTTCCCCCTCCCCCTTAGACTCATAACCCAACCTTAACTTTTCCCTTGCCATGAGCCCTAATTGAAGAAATGCCAGCGTGTTTCATCCCAGTTTCGCAGAACATGCTTAGCACGACCCTTAATCTGGCAAGCGGGCAAGGTTCTGTGAAAATACAATCCCGCCGAGGGCCTATAATGGGTTAATTAGCCCGATTTCAGAGCACGGAGGGAGTGTCTCCGCAGAAACAAAGCGCTGTGACCGGGTTTCCCAAAAAGCAAAAGTTTGCGGTGTTTAAGTGATCGAAGCAGCATTTAAGTCGAGGGGTTCGGTCGCTTGCTGGGTTGCAAAGGCTCTGTTTCGTCGCCTCCCAAAGCCCCCTACTCCCCCCCGCCCATGCAATCTGAGCTTTTTGTTTTGCTTAACCCTTTATTCTTTCCCTTGGGGGAGTGCTGGGGGTAGGGGAGAGATGGGGAGAGGGGGAAAAAGAAAAGGGGAAAAAAGGGAAAAAGGGAAAGGGAATGGGAAGGGAAAGGAAAAAAACTAATTTTTCTCAAAGTATTTTCTTTTTTTTTGGTTTGGGAAAAAAAGTGGGAAAGGGGGGAAGAAACAAAAAAAAAAGTAAAAAAAGAAAAAAGTATGGGGAAAAGAAATAGGGTAGAGAAAAGGAAAAAAACGAAAAAACAAGATGAGGGAATGAGATATTTTTGTAAAAGAAGGAAGAGAGGGGAGCCCAATAAAAACGGGAATTAAGAGAGAACAGAAAGACCCGTATTTCCCCTAGAGTGCGCTTAATGCTTGCCTCGTTTATGTGTTTGCTTGGGAAGACTTTTGGAAGAGGAAGAGGTATAGGTGTGTGCGAAGGGAATGGGGCGGAGAACGGGGAAAAAAGAGGAGGGAAAGGGGGGAAGGGGAAAAAAGGCATCATGAAGAGGGGAGGCGAAAGGGAAATTCAGGAGGGGAGAAGGACACAGGGTGCGAGAGGGGGAGGAAAGGGAGGAAAAGGGAAAAGGAAAAATAAGGAGGAGAAAAAAAGACCAGGGCCCGAGAGAGGGAGGGAAAGGGAGGATAAAGAGAAGAGAAATAAGGAGGAGAGAAAGACACATGTGCGAGAGAGGAGACGAAAGGGAGGATAAGGAGAAGAGAAAAAAAGGGGGAAAGAGAAAGACAATTTGGGAGAGGGAGGCGAAAAGGGAGCGATGGGAAGGGAAAACAGGGGGGAAAAAATGAGAAGAAAGTAGAAAATGGTTAGGAAATAGTAAGAAATGGAAGGAAGGAGGAATAAATGAGAAAAAGAGATATACGTGCGCCACGGGAAAAACAAAAAAAGAGGTATGCGAAGAGAAAAACCAGTTCCACTCCCCGTTTCTCAGACGCAGGAGAGAAGCATCATCCTTTACATTGCAAATACAGATCCCACCCACCCTTTTATTTGTTTTTTTCTTTTCTTTTCTTTTCTTTTCTTTTTGTTTCCTTTTTTCCCCCCGGAGTTTCCCTTTTTGGGGGGAGAAAAGGGCGAAAACCCCGGAGGGGACAAAATTTCAAACACTTCCAAGGGAAGGAGAAGGGAAAAGAATTTTTTCATCCTGGAAATGAGAAAAAAAGAGACAGACAGACCGGAGAGAGAGGAGAGAGAGAGAGAGAGAGAGGGAGGGGGGGAGGGAGGGGGAGAAGGGGAGAGGGGAGAGAGGGAAGGGAGAGAGGAGAGAGGAAAAGTGAGAGGGGAGAAGGGGAGAGAGAGAGAGAAGAGGGGAGGAAAAGAGAGAAAAGGGGAGAGAGAGGGCGGGGAGGGGAGGAGGGGAGGGGGGGGAAGAGAGAGAGGGGAGAAGAGGGAGAGAGAAAAGAGAGAGGGGGAGAGAGAGGCCCAGAGAGAGAGGGGAGAGAGAGGAGAGAAGAGGGGGAAAAGAGAAGATGAGAGAGAGAAGGGGGGGAGACCCAGAGAGGGAAGGCCCCAGACCGGGGGAAAAAAAAAAGAACGGGGCTTAGAAAAATATTAATAAAAATTTTATATATATACCAAAAAAAAATAAAATAGAATCATTAAATATAAATATATAAAAATGAGGAAAAGAGAGAAAAGGGGACAAAGGACAACAATTTGATGAGAAGGAGATAAATACCCCCCACACAAAACAAAACCCCCACCCCCCCCCCCACCCCCCCCCCACTCATATATCACGCACCCCCCCCCCCCCCACAACCCCAACACCCCAGCCACACACACACACACAAACCCCCCACAGACACACATTTCAAAACACACACACACACACACACACACACAAACACACACAAAACAAAGCACACACAAACACCACACACACCACAACACACAATACACCCCCACACACACACACCCACACACACACAATATAATATATATAAAATATATAAATAAATATAAAAAAATATATATATAATTTTAAAAATATATATAAAAATAAAATATATAAAAAATTAATATATATTAATATGTGTGTGTGTAAAATTATTTTACAAAATTTTATATATTATAAAATATAATATATATATATTTATTATATATATTTATATATAAAAAAATAATAAATTAAAATAATAAAATATAATTTTAAAATAAAGAATTTTTATATAATAAATATGACAAATAAAATACACACACACCCCACCCAACACACACACACACCACACAAATATATAATATATTATATAAAATAATATATATATATATGGTAAAATATATATATATAAATAAATAATATAAAAAATATATATTTTATATATAAATTAAAATATTATAGAATAATATATATAATATTTTTATATTATATTTATATAATGTATGTATGTATGTTGTATGCATATATGAGTTTTGGTGGAATTTTATATATATATTTTATTATAATATAAATAAAATAAAATATATAAAAATATAAAATTTTTATATATAATATATAAAATTTTATTTTAAAAATATTTTATTTTAAATATATTATTTTTTATATATATATATAATATATATAAATATATATATTATATATATATATTATATAGTATGTATATATTTAGGGATGTATGGGAGTGTTTTTATTATAATAATAAAATAATATATATATAATATATATAATAATAAACTTTATATACTATATTATATATATCCCAAAAATTTAAAATTTTATATATATATATAATATATATATATATATATATATATATATATATTGCATGGATGATGTAATTTTTATGTTCCGAAAAAGGTGAAAATATAGAATTTTATATATTTTATAATATATATATATTTATAATATATAAAATTTAAACACTATAAAACACACGCCACACACACACCCCACAACACACAAAACACACACACCCCAAAACACACACACAACCCACACACCACACACACACACCACACCACACAACCCCACACACCCCACACACACGCACCAAAACACATACAGATAACCCCACATATATATATATTATATATAAAAATATATATATTTTATATATAAGATAATTTATATAAAAATATATATTGGATGGACCCTGGGCCAAAGCAGGGGACAGCGAAAGGGATTTCAAAAAAAACGAGCGATAAAAAAGCTGGGAAAGGGGCTGGGACGGAAAATTTCTTTCTTTTAATCGCTTGTGACAAGGTTTTTATGTCACCAAAAATAAGAAGGGGTTTTAAGGAAATTTTATAAATGAAGAAAGAAAGTATGAACCCCAAAAAAAATGGGTAATGACAGACTTAAATTTAAAGGAAAAACGTCCAAAAAACCGGTAAGGTTTTTAATTTGGGAAAGAAAAAAAATAACAGTAATATCATAAAAAATGATAATTTTTGCGCTTGTGAAGTAACAGTAAATGAAAAATGGGAATGTTTTTCTACATAATTTTTAAAAAAAGAGATAATTTTTAAAAAATTTCTATTTACTATTTTTATCTGTTTTAAAAAAAAATTATTTTTAAAACCCCCCGTATAAAAATATTGCTTAATAGCTGACATTTATTTGCTTAAACATTTCTATTTTATTACTGTTTTTTATAAAATGATTTAAAACAATGAAAGTAAAAATGATAAAAGATAAATTAATGTAAAAAGATTTAAGATAAAAAAAAAGGAAAATTAATAGTAATAAGGTAATTAAATAATAATCTATAATTTGAATAATGATAATGATAATAATAATGGAAAAATTTTAAAAAATGATAATGTAATAATAATCAATTTTTAAAAGTAAAAAGGGTAATGATAATAATAATCATATAAATAGAATAATGATAATGATAATAAAAATGACGTAACACTTAAATTTGAAAATAAAGCAGGTTTGGCCCAAATCATCCGCCCCCAAAAAACAAAAAAAAAAACGTTTTGTTTTCCCTCAAAAAAACTTTTCCAAAAACAAAACCATCAAAAAATTAAAACCTTTTTTAAAAATTTCTTAACCAAAAAATTTTTTTTCCTTTTTTTGTTTTTTTTAAAACCAAATGAAAAAAAAAAAAAAAAAATAATAAGGGAAAATTGAATACAAGGCAAAATGAGGTAAAATATTAACAAATACTAATTACTGGTAATAGATAATAATAATAACCAATAATATAATAATAAAATAATAACAATAATAATAATAATAAAAATTTAATAATAATAACAATATAATGATAATAAAAATTTTAATTATAATAATAAAAATCTTAATAATAATTAATAATAATAAAAATAATAATAATATAATAAAAATAATAAAAATAATAATAATAGTAATAATAATAATAATAAAAAACGATAATAATAAAGTAAAATAATAGCAATAAACAATAACATCATCATATCATAATCATCACATCAATAATAAGATTAATAATAATAAATAAAATTAAAAAATAATATAATAATGATAATAATAAAAATATATTTGTAATAATAACTATAATAATAAAAGAAAAGAAATAAAAAAATAAAAATTTTTGATGATAATAGTCTTTTTTTTTTTTTTTTTTTTAGGTGGGCTCATGTTTTGAGCCGCCGTGGTCACAGCATGTAGGGGTTGTAGTTTTATGTGCGATGCCTTGGAGTGGTGGGAACGGGGTTTAGGGTCCCCATTTCCTTTCCACGGAGAGTGCCGCTGTTGCTTTCAGTTAATCGTCTCTTATTTTATCCGGGCCTTCGGACCAGCACTGACTTGGGCTGGTTTGGCCACCAGTGGCTAGGTAGCAATCGGGGTAAATTTCCTTCCCCAAAAGGGAAAACAACGCGCCGGCCGGTAACTCGAACCCTCGAACTCAGATTTCCGTCGTGACAGTCTTTAGGTCCGATGCTCTAACCACTTGGCTACGGGGGCCTATGATAAATAGTAAATAAAACTAATAATAATAAAAAGTAATAATAAGAATGTATAATGTAATAATATAAATAATAATAATGACAGTAATAAAATTTATATTAATAATAGTAATCAATAATGAAATTCTAAAAATAATAAGAACAATAATAATGATAAAAATAATAACCCGTTAACAATAATGATAATCTTTATTATGCTATAGTTGAATAATGATAATATGAGAATTGATAATAATAATAATAATAATAATAATATATCATAGTAATAATAAAAATAATATGATAATAATAATAATAATAAAATAATAATAATAATAAAATAAATTTAAAATAATATAATAATAATTAAATTATTATTTATTATTACAATAATCAAATCATCAATAGTAATAATATAACATGATAATAAAAATTTAGAATAACAAAACTAATATTCTATCGATGAAAATGAATTTATAAAGTCATTAATTAAATTTTTGATTTTAAATACATTAACCCAAATTTACAATGATACTTTAAAAACAGCAATCAGTACAGCCACAACCCAAAAAAAATACGTCAATAACTTTTAAAATCAAGGATTGTATTTTTGATTTTTATTTATTATTACTTTTTTCGTGATAATGATAATGATGGATAAGTCATCATTATGGTCATAATCAAACTGTATCATTATTAAGAAACAGGACATTTTACTTCTTTTTTGCAATGTTATGTGTTGTCTAATGTTATTTTTCCACAAATGGTTATAAAAGCACACGTTTCCTCTCGTATAGTCTGCTTTTGGGATAAGAAACCGACAAGGGAAAACCTTAATAACATGTTTACATTTCCCCGAAAATACACATTCACAACGAGATCAACACGGGTTAACAAAAGTGTTAATGAAATAAGTAACTTATATTCAAGCAAACAAAGCTTTTCGTTTAATTTTTTGAATTAAATGTGGATAATTCTTTTTCTCGGAGCTATGTATTTTTTCCTCAGAAGCGTAACAACCGAACAATTGCAAACAGGGAACCAAGTTTTAGTTCGTTTTTCTTGGTTACCTAAGGGGTGAGGAGATAATGCTTTTGTCTAAATTTCACTGTCCGCTCTTATTCTATTACTATTGATCTGTACTAGTTTACTTTTGTAAAGTACAAAAAAACAAAACCACCACACAACACCCCAACACCACATAATATATATTTTTTTTGTTGTGGTTTTTGGGGGGGGTTTGTGTGTGGGTGTGGGGGTGTTTTGGGGGGGGGTGGGGGGGGTGTGGTTTGGGGGGGGGTGTTTGGGGTGGGGTGTTTTGTG
>NW_023663851.1:0-14469 GCF_015228065.2 Penaeus monodon | reverse complement strand
CCTAATGATACTACCCCCCCCGGGTGCCTTTTTCCCCCCCCAAAACCCCAAAAAAATTTCCCCCACAAAACCACCCCAAAAAAATCCCCCCAAAACCCCCCTTTTTTTGGGCCCCTTTTCCCCCCCCCCCAAAAAACCCCCCCCCTCACCTCCCCCCCCCAACCCAACCACCAATTCCCCCCACTTAAAACCCCCCAAATTTTCCCCCATTAAAAACCCCTACCCCCCCCATTTTTCCCCCCCCCTTTTTTCCCCAACCCCCCAAAAAACCCCCAAAAAAACCCCCGTTTTTAAAAAACCCAAACCCACCTAAAATTTAAAACCCCTTGTTTTTTTAAAAAAAAGCGCCTCCCCCCCGCCCCCCCCCCAAAATTTCCCCCCCCCCAAAAAGCCCCCCCCAAACCCCCAAACTTTCCCCCCCGCCAAAAACCCAAGAAAAAAATAAATTTTATTCCCTTTCTGAAACCCCTTTCCCCAAAACCCGGAAATTTTTTTAAAATTCAAACCCCCCCCTTTAAAAAATTTTTCCCCCATTTTTCCCCCCCCTTTTCTCTCCCCCACCACCCCCCCACGACCCCAAATAAAATCCCCCCCCCCCCAACCCCTTTGAAACCCCCCCAAAAAACCCCCTTAAAATTTTCCCCTGGCCCCGTTTCCCCAAGGGGCCCATTTCCCAAACCTTTCCCCCCAACCCTTCAAACCCCTTTTTCCCCCCCCCAAAATTTTTTCCCCCACCTGGGTTTGGGGGCCCGGGGGAATAACCCATTTTTCCTAAAAAAGGGCCGGGGGGGGGTTTTTTCCCCAAATTACCACCCTCCCCCAAATCCCTATTGGGGGCAATGAGGCTTGCCCCTTATCAAATAGCCCAACATGGTAATACCCACCGATTCCCTGACCAGGCTCTCCTTGACCACTGGCTCGAAACACTCAAAAAACTACCCCCTCATCATGCCTACTAGTACAGTACCCAACAACAACCTTAAGAACATTTCCCACTCTCAGCAACCTCAACTTCATACCTCTACCCACAACCTCCAAACATTCACCCCATCCTCCTTATTAATACCTTACAGCCTATGCCCCACCTCACCAACCCATCCTCCCTTAAAACTACTCCATTCGTCACCCCCGCCCTTCACTACCCATATCTCACAACCAATTTGAATACCCTCTTCAGCCAGCAAATGGACCGATTTTCGTGATCCTCCCACAGCTCCCTACTTCTGACAACACCATTCTCCTTCCAACAACGTCTCCAAAACAAGTAGGTAAAGTCTCTTTCCGTAGCCGACCGACCCTCCCGTCTTGTCACAGTAAACATCCGAAAACCAAGCTATAGCATTAACAAAACTAACAGACCATATATGGTAACCCCATCCTTGCAGAACCCCATCCAACCCTCAATACTTGCACCGGAACAGTTTCAATCTCCCCAGCAAATTGCCCAATCTATGACAAAGATTGGTCAGATTGTGGAGAAGACTACTTGCCTGTCTCACAGACTATGATGCAACGATCAGTACAATGCTACTCCATTCCCCCAGAGGTCATCGAAAGAAACCCACTAACATAGCCAAAATTACCTTCCGTAGACTGACCTTCCCTTTAACGTCTACATAGGAGGAGAATCCCTCCCTGTTCGTCCATACCAACCTCCTCCACGTCAGTGCCACAAATTGTTGGCGTCTAGGACACCCAGCCAAACATTGCCGTTCCACAGCCAGATGCCCACTATGTGCCCAACCTGGCCATACCCGATCTAACTGCCCTGCACAATCACGCACATGTGGCCAACTGTGGCGGCCCCCATAATGTATTTTATAGGGGCTGTCCCACCTACAAATTTGAGTCTGAGGTAGCAACTCTCAGATTCAAACTTGGACTCACACTACGTGAAGCAGACAAGAAGCACGTCGACGTGGTTTCTCCTCTTACTCCTTACTCCAGTAATACTGCTCATCTACCAATTCTCCTAAACCACCCCCCCTACATCTAAACCCCCCTCTTCTACCTCCTACCTTCCCCAGTCAAACTCTTTGCCATCCTAAATCCAGACACTCCAATCTCTACTACAGATATCTTCAATCACCACACAACCCCAACACCTTCCCCTCTCCCTCCTCGCACTACCCGTAACAGACAGAACAAACGTTCCACCCCCCCTCTTCCCCTACCACACAATCACTCCACCTTCCTTTCTCACATTGCTTGAGACACCAGTCCTCTCTTCCCCCCCTCACAAGAAATCCTTTATCCCCCAAAACTCCCACCCACTCAGAAGAAGAAACTATTGAAAATATTCAAGATTACCTAATGAAACTGACACTCAACCTCCAAATCTTACAACTCCTGCTCCTTCCACACTCCAAGTAACTGCTGATATCCATCCTCCTCCTAACGATATCCCCCTACACCATCCATCCTACCCCTACAACCAACACAGCCCATCCCCCCGACCCCAACCCCGCCCACATTAACCCTCCCACGACCTCCCCTCTATCCCTTCACACTCCCCTCCTGGATACACAGAAATCCCTTATGTCACAAGATCCCTGTCTCACAGACAACTCTCCAACTCCTAATACCCCTCCTATTAGAAACACCAACTCCACACCTCTCCCATCTCAGACCTCTCATCCTTTTCCCACCCTCTAAGATCCTTCCCTCCCACTCAAACTATCAGTAAAGTATAACTATCCTTCATTAGAATATTCGCGTTTCCGCTCCCACAGACCTGACCTCGTCATACCTTCCCTCTAGCACATCTATTGTGCCTCAAGAGACCTTTCTTAAAATATCCTTCCATACCATCCCAATTATCATTGGTCTCTCCCCCATTCCTTGCTCTCCATAGTAATCAACAGAAAACACCTTATGTCACACCTCCCTTTCAAACCATGTCCCTTGCACAGTTGTAATGTTCCCCTTGCAATCCCCACACATCCTATTATCGTGCCCACGTTTTGAAAACAAAACCCGTACCTCGCTTTCCCCCCAATCTATCCTCCCTTCACCGAACTTCCCAACCTATCAGACTCTTTCAGATCCCACACTTTCTGCTCAACACACTATTCTCTTTCCTCAAACGTACATATCCTTATCTAATCTAACTCCTTTACCACACCCGACACTAAACCCCTTTCACTCACCAATTCCTTTTAGCTGAGACAAACTAATTCACAAACTCAACCACCCTTCCAAACATTAACGATAGTGCTACATGACCTTAGATGGTCTAGCACATTTCTCTTGCTTTTAACCATTAACCATTAACCATTATGTATTATTATTCATCCTTGATTTGATCCATCTTGAATAATGAATTAATGAGTAATGAAAAAAAACAATGTCTTACTTACTGAGACTAGACGGCTATTAAAGAAAATGGGGGATTGGGGGGCTTAGGACGACAGAGGACTGGGCCCAAGGTAGGGGATCACCCTAACTTGGACCTCAGCCCTCGCCTCAAAAACTAATTTGCATGGTCTTCTTCTCCCCCTTCCCTTTCCTTTTTTCATCACATCCATTTTGTCCGCTTTCCTAAGGTGTGCCCCCCCAATCCCTTGCCCGTTGTTGTCGTGGGGGGGCTTAGGAGGCGGGAAACTGGGACCCAAGTGAATGGGGAACTCCCCAACCTTGGGGACTCAGCCTCGACTCAACTAAATTTTTGCATGGTCTTATTTTCTCTTCCCACTTTTTGTTTTGTTCCTCACCACCCTTCTGCTATCCACTCTAAAGGTGTGAGAGCCGTGCTGGAAAGCGATTGAAAGGCTGACGTATGTGCCAGTCCCTGAACGGCAGAGGGAGCCCTGGGGCACGGAAATTCCCCTGTTTAAGTTATCCTAGCCCTTACCCCTCAAGGGGACCTGAGGGGTGACTGTTTTATCCCCAACATAATCCAGGCTACCATGGACAGTACTAGTAATGAAAAATTATCCCCACTATTAGGGGCAACGAGGCTTGCCCTTTATCAAATTAGCCCCAACGAGGTAAACCCTAACAGATTCCAGACCCCAGGCTCTCCTGACCACGGCTCCGAACACTGCAATAACTACTCCCATCATCAATAACCCAAGAGTACAGTAGCCACAATCAACCCTTAAGGAACATTTCCAATCTCCCAGCAATATCAACTTCAACACTTCTACCCCCACACCTCCACATCAAACCACCCCATCCTCCTTATTAATACCTTTACAGCCTTATTGCACCTCCCCATAACACTACCTCCCCTTAACACTACTCCATCTTCGTTTCACGCACCCGACCTATACTACACTATCTCTACAACACTTTTGAAATACCTCTTCAGCACAGCCAAATGGGACCGATTTCGTGATCCCTCCCAAGCTCCTACTCTGCCAATACCATTCTCTTCCAACAATGTCTCCAAAATCAGGTAGGTAAAGCTCTTTCCGTAGCCGACCGAACGCTCCGTCTTGTCACAGGAACATCGAAAACCAAGCTATAGCATTAACAAAACTAACCGACTATATGCGTAACACCATCTTGCAGAACCCACCAACCCCCCCCCCCCCCCCACCCCATACTTGCACCGGAAACAGTTTCAATTCCCCAGCAAATTGCCCAATCTATGGACAACGATGGCTCAGATTGGGAGAAGATCTACTTGCCTGTCTCAAGATATGATGCAAAAATCAGTACAATGGCTACTCCATTCCCCCAGAGGTCATGGAAAGAAAACCCATAACATTGCCAAAATTACCTTCGTAGGCAGACCGTCCTTTAACGTTACCTAGGAGGAGAAATCCCTGCCTGTTCGTCCATACCAACCCCCCTCCACGTCAGTGCCAAAATTGTTGGCGTCTAGGACACCAAGCTAAACATTGCCGTTCAAGCCAGATGCCACCACTATGTGCCCAACCTGGCCATACCCCGATCTAAACTGCCCTGCCACAACACGTACATGGGCCAACTGTGGCGGCCCCCATAATGATTTTATAGGGGTGTGTCCCACTATAAATTTGAGGTCTGGGTAGCAAGCTAAGATTCAAACTTGGACTCCACACTACGTGAAGCTCATTCTACACCAATTTCCTAAACCCACCCCCCCTAACATCTCTTTACCTCCAACTTCCCCAGTCACAACTCTTTGACATCCAAATCCAGACACTCCAATCTCACTACACAAAACATGCTTCAATCACCCACCCCCCAATTCCCTTGCCCGTGTTGTCGTGGGGGGTTAGTGAGGCGGAGGACTGGGACCCAAATGATGGGAACTCCCCAACCTTGGGACTCCGCCTCGACTCAACTAATTTTTGCATGGTCTTTATTTTCTTCCCACTTTTCGTTTTTCTGTCCCTTCACCAAACCCTTATGCTATTCACCTCCTAAGGTGTGAGAGCCGTGCTGAAAGGATGATGAAAGGCTGACTTTTTGCCCAGTCCTGAACGGCCTGAGGGAACCAATGGGCACGGTATTCCCCTGATTTAGTTATCTACCCTAACCCTCAAGGGACACTGAGGGGTGGATGTTTTTCTCCCAAACAAATCCCGGCTTACCATGGCCGTAATGAAAAACTTAACCCACTATTAGGGCAATGAGGCTTGACCCTATATCAAATAGCCCCAAACGATGAAACCCACCAGATTCCCTGGGCCCAGCTCTCCTTGACACGGTCGAACACGCAATAAATACCCCCATCATCAATACCTAATAGACAGTAGCCAACAATCACCCTTCTCAACTTCAAACAAATACACCCCCACAACCTCCAACATCAAACCACCTCATTCCTCCCTTATTAATACCTTACAGCCTTATTGCCACCTCCCCATAACACTCCTCCCTTAACAACTACTCCATCTTCGTCACGCCCCCGCCCTTCGACTACCCTATTATCTCTACAACAATGCTTGGAATACCCTCTTCAGCACAGCACAAAATGGGACCGATTTTTCGTGATCCTCCACAGCGCCCTACTCGAACAACACCCTTCTCTTCCAACAAATGTCCTCCAAAAACAAGTAGGTAAAGGCTCTTTCGTGCGACCCGACCCGCTCCCATCGTGTCACAGTAACATTCGAAAACCAAGCTGTATAGCATTAAACACATAAAACTAACAGACCTATATGGTAACCCAATACTTGCCGAACCCCATCCAACCCTCAGTACTTGCCACCGGAAACAGTTTCAATCTCCCCAGCAAATTGCCCCAATCTATGACAAAGATTGGTTCAGATTGGGAGAACGATCTACTTGAATGTTCCACAGAATATGATGCACATCAGTACAATGCTACTCCATTCCCCATAGAGGTCATCGAAGAAACCCACTAACATAGCCAAAATTACCTTCCGTAGACATGACATTCCCTTAACGTCTACATAGGCGGAGAAATCCCTCCCTGTTCGTCCATACCAACCCCCTCCCACGTCAGTGCCAAAATTGTTGGCGCTTTCTTAGGAAAACCCAGCCAAACATTGCCCGTTCCACAGCCAGATGCCCACTATGGCCCAACCGTGGCCATACCGATCTAATGCCCTGCACAATCACGCACATGTGCCAACTCGTGGCGGCCCCCATAATGTATTTTATAGGGTTGTCCCACCTAATAAATTTGAGTCTGAGGTAGAAACTCTCAGATTCAAACTTGGACTCACCACTACGCGAAGCCAGACAAGAAGGCACGGTCGACGTGTTTCTCACTTACTCCTTACTCCAGTAATATGCTCATTCTACAAATTTCTCCTAAAACCACCCCTGCTACATCCAAACCCACCCTTTCTACCCTCCTTAGCTTCCCCAGTCAAACTCTTTTGCCATCCTAAAATCCAGACAACGCCAATCTCTACTGTACAGATACTTCAAAAAAAATCACCCACTACAATGCCAACACCTTCCCCTCTCACTACTCGCACTACCAGTAACGACAGAAACCATCGTCTCCACCCCCCTCTTCCCCTAAGCACACAATCACCTCCACCTTCCTTTGCTTCCTATGCTTGAGACACCAGCAGTCCTCTCTTCCAACCCTCACAAGAAATCCTGTACCCCCAAAACTCACGAACACCATCTCAGACGAAGAAACCATGAAAATATTCAAGATTACTATATGAAAAAAATGACACTCAACCTCCAAATCTTACAACTCCTGCTCCTTCCACACTCCAAGAACTGCTGATATCCATCCTCCTCCTAACGATATCCCCCCCCTACACCCTATCCTCCTACCCCCTCCCACACAGCCCATCCCCCCCGACCTAACCCCGCCCAACATGAACCGTCCCACCATCCCTCTATCCTTCCACTCACTCCTTACGCACGTGAATCTACGTAACTCATAAACTCTCATTAAAGTCATACCCACCAGACACTCAATTTCACACATCCCTACTGCCGTGCCCACGTTTTTGAAACAACTCGTACCTCTGCTTTCCCCAACTATCCCTCACCGACCTCCAAACCTATCAGACATCCTTACAGGAAATACACACTTTTTGCTTCAACAAACTATTCTCTTTCCTCAACGCCATAACATATCTTTCATTAATTACACTCCTTTACCATACCCGACCCTAACCCTTTCACCACCAACTCCTTTGCACAGACTTAGACAACTAATCACTAACTCAACCACCCATTCCCTAACATAACTATAGTGCTACATGACTTAGTGTCTAGCACATTTATCTGGCTTTTAACATTAACCATAATCATTCAATCACCACTACAATCCAAACACTTCCCCTCTCCCTTACGCATTAACGTAAACAGACAGAACAAACGTTTCCACCCCCTCTTCCCCTTTACCACACAATCACCCCTCCACCTTCCTTTGCTGCTATGCTTGAGACCACCAGTCCTCTCTCTCCCCCCCTCACAAGAAATCCTTTATCCCCCCTAAAAACTCCCCAACCCAACTCAGAAGAAGAAAACCATTAGAAAATATGCAAGATTCCTAATGAAAAACTGACACTCAACCTCAAATCTGAAAAAACCTACTGCTCCTTCCACACCCCAATAACTGCTGATATCCATCCTCCTTCCTAACGATATAACCCCTACACCCTATCCTCCTACCACCCTCCCAAACACAAGGACCAGCCCCCCGACCCAACCCCGCCCACATTAACCCTCCCACCATCCACCTCTATACCTTCCATCCCTCTTATGCACGTGAAATCCCTTATGTAACTCATTTTAACTCTCATAAAGTCAATACACACACAGGACACTCCAATTCCCACACATCCTACTGCCGTGCCCACGTTTTGAAAACAAACTCGTACCTCTGCTTTCCCCCACTATCCCCCTTCACCGACCTCCAACCTATCAGGACATCCTTACAGCGCCCCCACTTTTGGCTTCAACAAATCTATTCTCTTTCCTCAAAGCATACCTATTCTTCATCTAATCGAACTTTGACATACCGACCCCTAAACCTTTTCACTCACCAATTCCTTTGCACAGCTTAGAAAATTAATCACTAACTCAAACCACACTCCCTAACATTACTAGTAGTGCTACATGACCTTAGATTGTCTAGCACCATTTATCTGCTTTTAAACCATTAACCATTAACATCCTAAGGTGTGAGAGCTTTGCTGAAAGGATGAAATGTGGCTTGTGTCAGTCATGAATGCGTCTTCAGGAGCCATGGCATGTATTCCCGTGGTAATTGTTCTTGCCCTTAACCCTCATGGGGACCCGAGGGGTAACCGTTTCCTCTCCCCATTTATTTCAGCGCTTCACTGTAGACAAATAATGAATGTTTTATCCTTATTAGGGGTAAGTAAGGCTTGTCCCTTCATCACACAGCCTATCAAATTTGATTTCATTGGTTTCCGGCCCCTGCCCTTTTCCTTGGACCACAGCTCCAACTGCTACTAATACCCCCTTCCTCGAAGGTCTGCAGTGAACTCTATCCATTATGAATTGATCCACCCAAGCCATTTACTCATCAGCAGAATACACCACCTCTCTCTCCCAACATTCATTCATCCATCTTCTGCCACAGGTCTTCTTCATGTCTAGCTCCACCCCTCTTCTTACTACTATTCATCCTTATTGTCCTCCCAACAGTACTACCTCTCTCCATACACTCCATATTCATTCCGCCCCGTCCTTCTACTGGCTCCACCATCTACAAACTCTTTGAGGAAAGTTTTTTGGCTCAGTCAAATGGGATCAATTCTTTGTGATTCCCCCGATACCCCTGTCCTCTGAAAAAACCCCCATTTTTCCCAACAATGCCCCCAAAAAAAAAAAACGGTGGGCCCCAAAATTTTTCCTTTTTTGAAGTTTTTTTTGATCGTCAAAAACCTGCACAGTTACATCCGAGCCCCTAAAAGCTCGTGCACTATCTACCCTTAAAAATGCCTCTGGAAAAACCTATTCGCCCAAAAAACCCCCCACTCCCATGGGAACTTTTTCCGTCTCTCCGCGTTTGTCCTGTTACAAAAAAGGATGAAAACGACTTGTGGCATGCCTCATTGACTTAATCGTGGTAGCCCCCAATTCTCCTACGGGGGCCAAATAAGCCCTATACCCAATTTTGCCAATTACCCTTTTTTCGTAGAAATGCCCCCCCCCCCCATGAAATTTTACATTTGGGAGTGTCTACCCTGTCGCCCATACCCATCCAATCACTGTCGCTCCACGGCCCCCTGACCTCTACGTGCCCGACCGGTTTTGTTGTTCAAATTTTGTTTGGGGCCCAGTCCGCATTGTCCCAAATTGTGGTGGCTCCCCAAATGTTTTTATAGAGCTGCCCCTTGCCCTACCCAGTTTTGAATCTGAGGTAGCAGTTCTCGATTAAACTAGGCTTTCTCTATAAAAAAGAGCGCCAACGAGGTTTTCTTTTTACCCTTTGAAAGCCCTTTTTCCCTCGCTTTTCCCCTCCCCTCTCAAGAAGTCTTAGCTCTCCCCCCGTATCTTTCTTTCACCCCGAAAAAACCATCCATTTTTTTTTTTTCTTTTTCCCCCCCTTTTCCCCAGTTCTCTTTCCCCCCACAAATGAAAAAATCCCATCTTACTCCCTTTTTTCCCCAGTATCTTTCCCTTTTCAATGAAACACCTTCTTAATCCCCTCTCCGTAGACAAAAAACTTTTTTAGTCTAAAAACCAGTCTCTAATTCTCCCATTTTCCCCCCTGCTACCCCCCCCGCTTCTTACTCACTTGTCGCACCCGAACAAATTAAACGTTACCCCCATTTTCTCCCACAAAATCCTCTCCTACACCCACCTCTTTTTCTGCTCCTCCGACATCCATTTCCTTTCTCCTCCACCGAGTAAAATCTTTTTTTCTCAACCTCCCCACCCCAAAATCTTTAAAGAATCCAAAAGTTTTTTTTTAAAAATGACTCAAAAGAATTATTCCTCCCCTTTATTTCCCCCCTCTAGTCCCTTTGTTCTATTCGGTTTTCCCCCTCTCCGTTTTTCTCCCCTTCCCCATGTGCATCCAACCCCTGCCCCCTTCCTTCCTTTTTATCCCTTCCACCCCTACTTTGATGCTCACGTACTCCCTTATGCCCACAAAAAAAAAACTCCGGATCCTTTCCCCCCCGACATTCTTCCCCATAGTCACCACCTTCCCGTATTCCTTTATTTAATTTCAGAATTCTTTTATTCACAACTATCGTTCTTTTCCCCCTATTACCCTTTGATTGTTTCAAATACTTTTTTGCAGTTTCCCAAACAGTGTTACTTTCATTCCATTCCATTCCTCAGACACATACTTTTTTCCATTTATCTGATGCCCAATACCTTTTAACCACGTCTAAACACTCATCAGGTCATTAACCCCCCTTTTCCCCCCCTTTTCGCCCCCCCAAAAACTTTTTCCATTAAATGTAATGACATTTTTTTGTCTGCACATTTTAAACCTTCTAAAAAATTAAACCATTTAAAAAATCAAGGAGTATCTTTTCCCAGATAGTTATAAGTTTGGGTTATGCCTTAAAAATAATTAAACTTCACAAAAAGCAGATAAAAATCAATTTTTATTTGCCTAATGGGGTTTAAATTTTACAAAAAACAAAAAATGTGCTAGAACCCTGCTGTGACCACGGCGGGCTCAAACTGAACCTACCCTTAAAAGAAAGGGAAAAGACTGAAAGGTCCCTTTTTAACACAAAAGGAAAGGGCGTAGTGTAAAAAGGGGGAAAAGGGGGGGGGGTTTGTTGATTAAATTGCTTACACGTCAAAAAAAGTACAGCATTTCAGGGGAAGAAATAAAAAGTAGGTTAAAGGTGAATAAATCAAAAAAATTTTCAAAGGACTAGTGGGGGTTTTAAAGGATATGTTGAGAATTTCTCAACACAAAAACACGACTTGTGTTAAAACAAACGATCATCTTTTGTTATTTACGAGGGCTTTTTCTGTTGATATCCCCTTTTTTTTTCCCAGTTTTTACCACGGGGGTTTTTGGTTCTAGTCTCTGTCTTTTTTTCCCTTTTCCCCGTCCTCAATTTAAGTTTTTTTTAAAAATTTGGTTTTTGAAATATTAATGCTTTTTTTTTATTTTTTGATTAAACAGGGGGAGTGCCCTTCTCTTCGTAGATTTAGTGGGGCAGTAAAAACGTCCCCCTTCCATTCACTATTTCCAGGCCCCCCCCCTTGGGCCAAAGGGGTTAAAGGCCCGATTTTCCTCCCCTTCTAGGGAACAGGTAATATTATGACAGTGAACAATTCTGAAAAAATTTAAAGCACTTAGTTCATGGGCCGAGAAAGAAAAAAAATTGTTGATTCTAGGGTCCCAAAATAGGATATATTCATTTAAATAGATTTGGAGAATTCTTGTTTTTAATTACAATACAGGGGGTTCATGATTTGTGATTTAAAAAAAATTGATGAATGGGGAAAATCTTTTTAAAGTAGCGGGAAGTCCTCGGGGACTTCCCCCTACTCTACAAGTCGTGGAAAATTCTTCCCCCTTTCTTCCCATTTGCACACTGACAGTGCGGGGTAGGGAAAAAAGGTATGAAAGGAAGAGCAAACCTTGCTCTTTCATCTGCTTTTCGGTACGGAATACGACCCCCAGGAGCACAAGGTGAGGAAAACCCTTTGAAGGAGCTCCTTGGGGTGCTGCTTGAGTTCTTTACAATTTGTGTAGGGGTTGTTCCCATTATAACAAAAGGAGGAACCGATTAGGACCAAATGTTTTTCGTGTCAATGGTCGAAAGGAAAAAAGGATAGTAGATAGTGAAAAGGGGCATAGGAGGAAAAATAGTAAGGGGGGGAAGAAAAAAGGGGGACGGGTGAAGGACGATGGGTAAACCTTTTTTTTAATTTTTTCGTATGAGGGAGAAGAGGAGCAAAGGGGGAAAAGAGGTGTGTGTAGGAGCGAATGTGGTGAAGATGGAGTATCATATTTAGAATTGTCTTAAAAAAGGCCAGGGGAAAAAGGTTGGGCAACAGGGGGGCAGGGGGGCTATTGAGCGCCAAAGGGCATGCAGGATGGCCAAGACGCCAAAAAAATTTCTGACATTTACCGGAAAGGGGTCGATAGGTCGGTAGGGGGGGGGGGGGGGACTATCCGCCAATAAAATTTTAAGGGGGGGGTGTCATTCTACGTGGGGGTCATTTTGGCAACATTGGACAAGGGGCTTTTTCGGGGGGGCCTCTAAAAAGAATGGTGTAGCAAGTATTTCTACTGCATCATAGTCGAGAAAAAAAAGTAGGTCGTTTTTTCCAGTTGCCAATCTTTGGGCGTAGAAAAAGGGTATTTCAGTGGGGAGAGGAAAAAAAACCCTATTAAGAGAGGAGTTAGGTTGGAAAAAAAAAATAGGTTTGCCCAGAGGTCATTTTAGGGTAGATAGTACACGAGCTTTGGCCAGATTAAGTATTACAAGGTTTAAAAACATTAGAAAAAAGACGTGGCAGGAAAAAATTTGCCTACTTTTTTTTTGGAGGCATTTTTTTGAAGAGGGGAAAGGTCCTGTTAGGTTTTGGGGGGGGGTGTGGGAGAAATTTCAAAGAACGGTTTTTCCATTGGGGTGGGGTAAAAAAAGGGTAAAAAGAAAAAAAGTTTGTAGAGGGGAGAAGCAGTTGGAAAAAGGGGGGCAATGACGGGAGAAAAAGGGAAAAACAAAGAGTACTGCAGGGGGGAGAGGGAATAGGAAAAGGGGAGTAATCGGGAAGAAGGAAAAAAAAAAGAAAAAATGTCAAAAAGGTGGAGGGGGGTTTTTGGAAGAGAGGGAAAAAATGAATTGATGGCTGGATAATGACCTGGTTGGATGATTCGGAATGGGTAGAGTTAGAATAAATAGATGGGGTAGTTAGTAGTAGTGATCAAAGGAGGGGTTTGGGTTTGTCGGGAAACCAGAAAAGTCAATTCGGATAGGTTATTTTGATGAAGGGGAAGCCTTAATGCCCCAAAAGGGGGAAACACAACATTTTAATTTTTGCCCCTGTCTGAAATAAACGGGGGAAAAGAAAAAGGGTCTGTCCTTGGATTTCCCCATGTGGGGTAAGGGATAGACGATTAACCAAAGGAATACCCTGACCATCGCTCCCGAAAGCCGCAAAAAAAACCCGCCTTTCATCCTTTTCACCACAACTCTTTTCAACCAAAAGAAGTGAACAGAGGAAGGGTTAAAGTGGAGAAGAAAAATGAAAAAAGGGGGAGAGAAATGATCATGCATAATTGGTTGAGCCGAGAGCTGAATTACACAGGTAGGGGTGACCTCCAACGGTTTGGGGCCTCAGTCCCCGTCCTCTTTGCCCGCCCCTGATATTCTATTTGTTACAATGGTTATTCTTGGTGTGACAGGCTGTCATTTTGCTTTCTAAGGACCCCATGTGTTTAAGGAATGCCGGGATCACCAAACTACTGGCGGCGTGGGAATTGAACGAAGGTCAGCAAGATTACCAGGGGACGAGGCACACACACACAACACACACACCCCACACACACACCACACAACACACACACACAACACACCACACACAACCAACCCAAAACCACACACAACCACTACACAACACACAGAAAAGGAGAGGGAGAGAGAGGAGAGGGGAAGAGAGGGAGAGAGAGGAGAGGGGAAGAGAGGGAGAGAGAGGAAGAGAGAGAGGAGGAGAGAGGGAGGAGAGAGGGAGAATAGCAAAATAAATTTGAAAATTAAAACCAAACAAAAAAAAAAAATAAAAACAAATAAACATCTAAATTTCAAAATAAACATAAAAAAAAAAAAAGAAAAATTGGCCCTGGATTCGGTTAAAAATAACAAACCCCAAGAGAAAGAATATAAAACAAAGAAATAAACGAAATAAAATGAAACAAAAAACGTTTATTTAGAGACCTTAAACGCCCTAGTACTTTGACTTTTAAGGTTCGCATAAGCCTGACAAAGTAACCAAAGTACACATGAAGGCTCTTCAGGATACATACACTTAAGTGAGTCACGTCCTCGTCACCTCGTCTACCAACCCTGCCCGCATAAAAACAGCTGATTTGGAAAAGTTTACATTATTGGAAACTTAAATGATAATAAAAAATCATAG
>NW_023663850.1:10000-12500 GCF_015228065.2 Penaeus monodon | reverse complement strand
CATCGTGCTGGTTCGACGGCAGCTTACCCAAGTCGGGGCCCGGGAACCGAGGACGGCTGGGTTTCGGCCCCCTTCTCCAGCCTGTCCGAGTTTCCGCCTGTACCACTTCCTTAGCCTTAGGACATGCACTCGGATGGTGACCATACCTGCCACAGTCCTTGCAGCACTGCTGGAAGGCATCAGAATCCGTCGCTTAGAGGACGTGTTCTCCGATCCCTCTGACACTGACTACGTCTGTGCCCTACCTCTCCGCAGCCCCAACACAAGCCTTGGAAAGTTCTCGGGCTCACCGTCTTCAATGCTATTTTCTCCACTTTAGCCTTCCGGCCCCGGAGGTCACGGCGGGGCTGAGCAGCTGGCCCTAGGCCACTCGTTGCCTTCAGGAAGGCCTCAAACTCCAAGGCCCTCGCCAGCGCCACCTGCAGGTCCTCAGGGTGTGCCTGCTTGACGTAGATTTGCAGCTGCTGGTCCTGTAAAGCGTCAACAAAGAAATCGCGGGCCAGGACCACAATCATCTCTTCCGCAGCCGCAGGGTACGACCTCCTTACCAGCGCCTCCACATCCTGGCCAGCTGGGACAGTGTGTCGCCACGCTCACGAGTCCGCTTCTTCAAGCGGGCCCGATATACCTCGGCCTGGTGGTGGTGCCCGAAACGGCGTTTCAAAGCCTCTGCCACGCTGGTGTAAGAGGCATGTTGGGATGCCGGCAGATGCCCCAACACTTCCACCGCGGGGCCCCTTAGCGCTGCTACCAGCTGCAGGGCCTTCTCTTCCTGGCTCCAGCCCTGGGCAGATGCCAGCATTTCAAATTGGGCGACATATGCCTCCCAGGCCACCTTCCCGTCGTACTCAGCTAGCTTACGCTTCACAGAATGTCTGGAGGCCGAGGGGCTGCAGGGTGGAGAACGCGTGCCGTGAACTAACACGCCCGGGGGGGAGGAAGGGGGTGAGGGAGGCAACGAGGCGGGTTGACCGGGTCCGAGTTTGCCGCCACCTATACCCAAGGGACCGGTTCCGATGGGTCCCCAGCCTTCTGCAGCGACCACTGTCTCCGACTCGACGCTGCGAGGCCCGGGGGTTTCCTGCCACGGACCCCAGGCAGACCCCAGTAAACCAGACACTCTGGCATCTGTTGCCAGAACCTCGTCTGCCTTCTCTGCTTGCAACGTTCCTACCTCGTGACGCCGCCTTTCCGCCTTCACTTCCTCCCTCAGGTCCTGAACCTCGCCCTTCAGAGTCTGCACCTCCTCCATCAGTTCACTCCTCATGCTGTTGCAGGCCTTGTCGGTGTACTGCTGAGTTTCCATCTTCACAGATGCAAGATTGCTCTGTAGCACCTCAACAAGTCGGCAGAACTGTTCCTCTGCCTTCCTTGCCTGCATCTCGACGAGATGGTGCGCCTGCTCGTGTGCCCTCTGTGCCTGCTCTTCTGCCCTTTGTGTCATTTCCTCCCTCATACCGGCCAGCATGGCAGTGATCAGGTCCATCTGGCTCGGCTTCACCTCACTCGTGCCTGCCTCAGTCATAGCCTCCTCTCCCTCATGGCTGCCGCCATCTTTGGAGAACATGATAAATCGGCGCTCTCACTGATCAAATATCACAAATCCCACTCCTGACACCATTTGTTACGCCGGTCGCCTCGTCTCTCTGCCACCAACACAAGGCAGGCTAGGCAGACGGCGTGTTATATACAGGGTCGTGAACACTGAACAGCTCCAAGAGGCACCGAACACCACAGCGTCCCAGAACACCAGGAGAGGAAACGCCAAGTCGCGAGGCAGGGCACGAAGTAAACACAAAATGACAGTCTTTCCTTTATTTACACAAGTTATTTACCCGTACACTTTTCTATAGGCACAATACAGGGGGGAAATCAGCATGTCACACAGCACAATACAGCTTATAACAGGGCAACACAAGGTTTATATCAGGTCACAAGGGCACACACGAGGTCTTCACAGGAGCAGCACCCAACCGCGTCTCTTGGCTTGTTCCTCCGCTCCTCCACTCACAGCCAGCTGCGTCATGTTTGCCCAGGTCCCTTCATGTTAACACATGCCCAGGTCATCCTTTTCATGTTAACACATGTTTCGCACAGAGACAAAGACCCACTGGCGTAGCGATATTATATATATATATATACATATATATATATATATATATATATATATATATATATATATATATATATATATATGCGTGTGTGTGTGTGTGTATGTGTGTTTGTGTGTTTGTGTGTTTGTGTGTTTGTGTTTTGTGTGTGTTGTGTGTGTGTGTGTGTGTGTGTGTGTGTGTGTTGTGTGTCTATATGCACATATATGTATGTGTGTGTCTGTATATACATGTATATATATAGTATATAGTATATGTATATATATACATAAGTATATATATATATATATATATATATATATATATATATATATATATAATACACACACACACACACACACACACACACACACATGTGTATATATACATATATATAAATATATATTCAT
>NW_023663850.1:0-2500 GCF_015228065.2 Penaeus monodon | reverse complement strand
CTTGGAGTTCGAGGCCTTCCTGAAGGCAACGAGTGGCCTAGGGCCAGCTGCTCAGCCCCGCCGTGACCTCCGGGGCCGGAAGGCTAAAGTGGAGAAAATAGCATTGAAGACGGTGAGCCCGAGAACTTTCCAAGGCTTGTGATGGGGCTGCGGAGAGGTAGGGCACAGACGTAGTCAGTGTCAGAGGGAGCGGAGAACACGTCCTCTCAACCGGACGGATTCTGATGCCTTCCAGCAGTGCTGCAAGGACTGTGGCAGGTATGGTCACCATCCGAGTGCATGTCCTAAGGCTAAGGAAGTGGTACAGGCGGAAAACTCGGACAGGCTGGAGAAGGGGGCCGAAACCCAGCCGTCATCGGTTCCCGGGCCCCGACTTGGGTAAGCTGCCGTCGAACCAGCACGATGCAGGTAGAGGGCTCAATAGATGGGAAGCCATGCCGCCTGACAGTGGACACTGGGGCTGAGAAGACCCTAGTGCGGCCTGATATGTTGGCCACTATGCGACTTCTAGATGCACCACAGAGACTGTGTGGTATCACAGGGTATTGTGTGCAGCTCAAGGGGCCAGTGGAGGCTCGTATTGGCGTGGGCAGCACGGTGCAGCGGCTGCCGGTGTATGTGGCCGATCTGGACGAGCACTGCTTGCTGGGCCTTGACTACCTGACGCAGAGTAAGGCGTGTGTCGACCTTGGACGGAAGCTGGTGAGGGTGCACGGTGAAGATGTGCCCTTGCTTCCAGAGGTTGGCTGAGCAGAGGTAGTTACGGCTGAGCGACTGCACCTTACCCCCAGGACAGAGTCTAGAATCCGGTGTCGACTGTCAAGAATGATGCGTGAAGTACAGGGCCTCATGGAGCCCATTCAAAACCAGCAGCTGGCTGATGGCGTAGCGGTTGGGCGGAGCCTTGTTGGACCAGGGGAGGGGTTAGTTACAGTGTTGGTAGCTAACTTCTCCAATAAGGACCTGAAGGTGCCAGCTGGTGCAAAGCTGGGCACTTGTGAGGAAGTGGAGCATCCAGAAGAGACGTCGGGAAGCGAGGAGTTGGTTGGTGTGGGGCCGTTGCCTGACTTCCTCGAGGACTTGGCGCACAGCTGTGGCGTTACCATGGGCCAGGAAGTTACTCCTGGGGCCATGGTGAAAAAGAAGATGACGTTAGCCCCAGTAGCGGCGATGAGGACGTGGCAGACGCTGACCGAGATGAGGACGAGCATTTGGACGGTGAGGGCGATGCAGCAGACGTCAATGGTGACCATGAGCCAGGTCTTGGGACAGGAGATACCCCTCTGGGTGCCACTGCCAATCTACCGCCGCCCACACCTCCTCCAGAGCGACCCCAGCGAGAGCGAAGAAAGCCGCGCTGGATGAAAGATTTTTGTGTTTCTGAGAACTGAATTTATTTAAATTTTCTGTAGTTTGTTTCAGGTTTAGATATGTCAGAGCAGACGGGTCGTCTGCTTGATAGGGGGGATAGTGCTATGCCAGTGGGTCTTTGTCTCTGTGCGAAACATGTGTTAACATGAAAAGGATGACCTGGGCATGTGTTAACATGAAGGGACCTGGGCAAACATGACGCAGCTGGCTGTGAGCGGAGGAGCGGAGGAACAAGCCAAGAGACGCGGTTGGGTGCTGCTCCTGTGAAGGGCCTCGTGTGTGCCTTGTGACCTGATATAAACCTTGTGTTGCCCTGTTATAAGCTGTATTGTGCTGTGTGACATGCTGTTTTCCCCCCTGTATTGTGCCTATAGAAAAGTGTACGGTGAATAACTTGGGGTAAATAAAGGAAAGACTGTCATTTGTGTTTACTTTGTGCCCTGCCTCGCGACTTGGCGTTTCCTCTCCTGGTGTTCTGGGACGCTGTGGTGTTCGGTGCCTCTTGGAGCTGTTCAGTGTTCACCACCCTGTATATAACACGCCGTCTGCCTAGCCTGCCTTGTGTTGGTGGCAGAGAGACGAGGTGATCGGCGTAACAATATATATATATATATATATATATATATATATATATATATATATATATATATATATATATATATTGTGTATATATACATATGTGTGTGTGTGTATGTATTTATATACATATATCTATCTATCTATCATTTATATATATATATATATATATATATATATATATATATATATATAATATACATATATATATATATATAATATATATATATATATAAAATAAATATATATATATAGATTATATATATATAATATATATATATATATGTCTGTGTTTGTGTTTCTGTGTGTGTGTGTGTGTGTGTGTTTGTGTGTGTGTGTGTGTGTGTGGTGTGTGTGTGTGTGTGTGTGTGTGTGTGTGTGTGTGGACGCGCGCACACACACACACACACACACACAGATATATATATATATATATATATATATATATATATATATACTATATATATATATATATATATATATAGTCTCCGCACCTCTTTAACATATATTCTGAAACAATTATGAGAGGTGCTCTAGAGAATTTTGAAGGAGC
>NW_023663849.1:0-14472 GCF_015228065.2 Penaeus monodon | reverse complement strand
AAAAAAGGGGTTCCAGGGAATTTAACTTTTGGGGGGGTAAAATTTCCTTTACCCCCGGGGGGGTTGTTTTGAAGGTTGTTTTTGGGTTTCCCTTAAAATGGGGGGACTTAATGGAGGCCCACGGGTAAACAGCCCCAGGGGGGGTCCCTTAGTTGGGGTAAAACAGAAAAATTTTTTAAAGGACTTAAGGGGAAATTTAGGGGCCCAATATCTCGGGAAAAACCCAATGAACGATATAAAAATTTTAAAAAACACATCATCCAACTAATAAAACCATGTGCCCAAACAAAAGCGCTGAAAACCCATTAGGGGGCTAAAAAAAGGGTTTTCAAAAGTAAACCAAAGGGAGTACGAAAAGGGTTGCATTCTACTAACCCCTTTTTTAATATATATTCTGGGGCAATTATGAGAGGTGCCCTAGAAAATTTTTAAAGGGAACTGTAGATGTTGGGGGAAATAAAAAATTCAAATCAAAGATACGCCGATGATATAGTTTTAATTGCCTTTAAAGTATCTTTAACTACAACAATACTAAATAAATTTAGAGAAGAAAGCAAAAGGCTGGTTTTTTTCCCTTAGTCCCAAAAAAACCGATCAGAAGATTCGAAGAAAACCCGGGCAATAAACCGATAAATAAAACATGTTTCAATAAAGGGAATGGTTGAAAAAATGTGAGGTTCACTTATTTTTGGGAGCTTTTTTAAACTAATCATATGTTTATTCACTAGAGATAAAAAATTCCCATTGCCAAAAACGCCACAGTTTGCTCTCATTAACATCGGGAAAGACCAAAGCTTACCTTACAGAAAAAAGCTGAGGTTATTGAACTCATTGGGTTTTCCCCAAATTGGGTGCCCATGGGGTTTTCGGGAAGGGGTTGGGGGGTACTGAAGAAAATAGACAATAAAAGGTAAAATATTTTTTAAAATGTGGTGTTACAGACGAGTATTTAACGAAATTACTGGACGAAAAGAAACGAATGATGAGTGTTTGAAAAAAATAAATTGTAAAGCCCCGGCTGTTGGACTCTTGAATAACGGGAAAAAAAAGTTTTTTGGTCATTTTATGAAATAAAAGTATTGAAAAAAGGGCTTGCTGACAGGGGGGTTGATAGGAAACAGGGGAAAGGGAAAACCCAAAAGACAAGACTGAGAAACAACATAAAGATATTTCGGGCTGTCGATGTACAAGTGGAAAAAAAAACCCGAAAGACGATTTGAGTGGCGAAGGATGGGAGAGGCCCACGGCTGCTCAAACATGACAAAACCGTTATTAAATGATGATTTTCCATATCATTCTCTGCATAGATTCCGAGCCAGATCCTTTCATTTAGACACAATTTTGGGTGTCCACTTTACCAGTCAATTATCCCCTTTCCCATCCCTTTCCTCATATTTCACTCTTTTCCGACTTTTTTCCATCAAAAACCCGCCTACCCCCTTTAAACGAATCCCTTAAAAGCTCTGCAGTTATCTCTAAAATTCCCCTCTCTATTTCTAAACCAGGATGAAGTCATGACGTAAGCATGGGGCCACGAGGGCTCCCCTTCACGCCCGCAGTCACTAAAAACCCATCCGAAAATTAAACGGGGAGCATCTTAACTCTGGCGTAATCCCCTTTTGGGCCTAAAACTGAAAGGCATTTGTAATACGGGTTTCCTTCTCCCCCTTGTAATCAATTTTTAAAAATTTTCACCTGAGAATCTTCCTGCTTTTCGGGGTTACTTATCGCTTTTTTTTTTCTAGCCCTTCACTCCCCCTCGCCCAGGCACTAAATTATATTTTTTTTTTTATTTGTTTTTTTTCCGGACATAAGGTTTTCAGGATTTACGCATGGGTTCCTCGGCTTGCCCGACTTCATCTCTCGGAGCTCCCTTTTTTTCCTGTATTTTACAGACTGTTTCCCAAAATTTTCGTTTTCTTTTCATTTATGAATAAATGATCTTCCTTCAGTGAATTAGTCTTACCAGCACTTTTTTTCCCTCTTTCCTCATCCATTTGTTTCTTTTTTTCGTTTTCTTTGGGGGCTATGTCCTTTTTATTGTGATTTTTTCCCTTTGGATACAAGTTTTGATACAACTTTTCATATAGGCTCGTTTTAGCTAATAAAAGTGTCCTTCTGGCTGTTTTTAATTATCATGCTGAAATTTAAAACACCTTTCCTTTTTCCCCCTATTTTTGTTTTTTTGGCACTTCCCTAAACCACATATTCCCAAAATTTAATAATTTTTTCTCCCTGACTTTACCGGGCCCCCTCCCCGGTTTCCTTATCCCATGTTGATTTCTCTGGATTGTTTTTCTCCCCCAATTTTTTTTTTTCGGGCCCGTCCCAAATTGTCCCCTCTATTTAAAACATTTTTATTTTCTTTGGCCCCAATCGTTTCCTTCTTAATTAAGCCCCTTTTTTTTTCCCCCTTCCTCAGATCCGCCAACATCAAAACGATGTTTTTCCTTTTTAAAAAGCCCCTTTAAATTTGACTTCTTTTATAAATATATATATATATATAATATTTTTAAATATATTATTAAATATATATAATAATATTTTTGGGGGGCCGCGGGGGCCGAAGGGTTTTAGAGCGTGGGCCCTCAAAAAGTCCGCGGAAATCTGAGTTCGGGGTTCGAGTCACCGACCGCCGCGTTTTTTTTCCCCTTGGGAAAGGGAACTTCACCTCGATTGCCTGCCTAGCCACTGGGGGACCAAGCCCGGGCCCAAGCCCAGTCCCGGGGGTAAATAAATGGTGCCCCCGGAAAAAAAAAAAAAAAAAAAAAAAAAAAAAAAAAAAAAAAAAAACACCGGGGGGAAGGAAATGGAAAAACCCCGCTCAAAATTTGGCCAAAAAATCATGGAAGCCATGATCTCAAGGCCGCGGAAATTTCGAAGGGTTAGAGCTTTCGGACTCAAGACTGCCCACACGGCAATCTAAAGGTTCGGGGGTTCGGTCCCCGGACCGCCGCGTTTTTTCCCCCCTTGGGCGGGAAACTTCACCTGGGTTCCTACCTAGCCACTGGCGGGAAAGCCACCCCAATCAGTGCTGGTCCCAACCCCGGGATAAAATAAGAGAAAATGTTACCAAAAAAAGGAAACACCCGGCACTCTCCTTTGGAAAGGAACGGGGGACCCTCCCAAACGTACTCACTTCCAAAAACACCCCACGGGGTGAAAAACTGCAATTGATATCATGCTGTGACCACGGGGGCTCAACATGAACCAAACCGTTAAATGTTGATGATATATATATATATATATATAAAATAATATATTATATTATATATATATATATATATATATATATATATATATGTGTGGTGTTGTGTTTGTGTGTGTGTGTGTGTGTGTAGGTATCTACGAGATCCTTAAATTTTCATATCGGGTTTAATTTTAAATTTTGCACAAAATTGGTTCTCAACTTTTTGGCCCTTCCTGCGGCACTGTTTTTAAAGACCCTTACCCTCCCCCTTCTTTTTTTTTTTTTTTTTTTTTTTTTTTAAGGGCATTTTTTATCCCCTCTTTTAAAATTAATAAAAACCCGGGCAGTTTTTTTTGGGCTCATCAGTTGGTCATTTAATGATCTGTCCTCGAGGGTCTGTAGAGGACGTATTTTCGCACATCTGCATCTGCATCTTTCATTTTGGTTCTCCGCTTGGGAAATTTTAAAACGAACAAAAGTAAAACGGAAAATTTGGGCAGAAAGGGTTTTTGGGACATTTTAAAGCCTATGAGAAAAAAGGGAAATTCCCTCCTTTTAGCGGGGCCCCAAAAGGTATAAACCCCTTATTCTGGTATATTTTTTTTTTTCCCTTCAACTCCGAAGAATTTTTTTTTAAAAATTTCCCTCGTGCAAATCAGAAAAGGCTTCGTTACCCCTGAAAAACCATTGAAAAAAATAGTAAAAAGTGGGGCAACATCATCCTTTTTCAAATAAATTTAATCCAGAGAAGAACGTTTTTGCGCAAATCTTTCTGTGTGACATGGAATGACGGGCCCCCACAAAGGGTTTCGATAAATTTTTGTTTTAAACATTTTTTTTTTGGGAATATATGTTTTTGTGTGTGTGTGTCCCCGTGTGGTGTGTGGGTTTTGTGTGCGTAAAGTGTGGGGGTGTTTTGCGTGTGTGTGTGTTTTGTGGTGTTGTGTGTGTGGGGGTGTGTGTGTGTTTTGTGTGTGTGGTGTGTGTTGGGGTTTTTTTGTGCGTAAATTTTGTATGTGTGTGTGTGAGAGAAGAGAGAGAGGTGTGTTTGGTTTTTTGTTTAGTGTGTGTGTGTGGGAAAACACCACCCCCACCACATTTTTTTTATATATATATATATATATATATAATATATATTTTAAAAATATATATATATTTTATATATATATATATATATCCATCTATTTCCTCTCTCTCTCTCTCTCCCCTCTCTCCCTCTCTATATTTTATATAAAAAATATATATATATAATATATTAAAATTTTATATATATATATTATATATATATTTTATACATATATAATATAATATATATATATATTTTTATATTATATTTTTAAAAAAATTTTTATACATATTAAAACATATATATAGCAAAAGGGGGAAAATTTTAAAAAAACTGCAAATGTTACATCCCTTTCTTTTTAAAAAACTAAAAAATTCAAAAAAATCTTAAAAAGCAAAAAAAAAGACCGTCAGGCAGGGGGAAAAAAACATGCTTAAATTTTGTCGCAAAAACGCATCTACTGTGTTTTTAAACCCGACACAGATTGTCCCGGGAAAATGAACCCAAAAATGTCCCAAATATAATTCAGACATACACACACACAAAACACAAAACATATTATATTTTTATTATATATATATTTTAAAATATATATATTTTAAATATTATATATATATTTTAAAAAACCCCCTTAAAACACCCACACAAAACCCCACACACACACACCCCAACACCCCACCCCCACCACACACACACACCACACACCCACATATATATATTATTATACTAAAATATTTTAATATATTTTTTTTATATATATATATAAATTTTAAGTGTGTGGGGTGTGTATCTTTTGGGGCTGTGTGTGTGTCCCTTTTTGCGTATGTATGTATGTGTGTGTGTGTGGGTGGGGTGTGTGTGTGTGTGTGGGGGGGGTTTGGTGTGTGTGTGTGTGTGTGTGTGTTTTGTGTGTGTGGGGTGTGGTTTTTTGGGGGTTGTGGTGACTGTGTTTTGCGTGTTTGTGTGTGTGACTGGGATGTGTTGTGTTTTTGTGTTGTGGTGTGGGGGTGTGTGTGTGTGTGTGTGGGTGGTGTGTGGTGTGTGTGTTTTGGGGTTTTGTGTGGGGGTGTGTGTTGTGTGTGTGGTGTGTGTGTGGTGTGGTTTAATGCTTTTATATATATATATTATATTATATATAAAATAAATTATTATTATATATAAATGTTATATATATATATAATATTATATATATATATATTTTATTACATAAAAGCCTACAATAATCATATATATGGACAAAACACATTTAAACGTGTATGTAAAAAAACACCTATATATAATTGGGATAGAATATATATATTATATAAAATATTATAAAATAACTTATATATATATAAATATATTTTATACATAAATATAGCCCTAAACTTTTCAAACGCCCTACAAAGGGATCACTCACACACAAAACCCCACCCACACCACCACACACACACCACACACATATTATTTTTCTTAATGTTTATACTAATTTTAAAATAATATATATAAAATATTATAATATAATATATAATATTTTAAAATATATAATTTTATATCTGTGTGTGTGTGTGTGTGTGTGTTGGTGGTTTTATATTTGATATATAAAATTAATATATATTATAATATTTTATATATATACAATATATAAAATATATATGCAAAATATACTCCCTATAAACCAAAAATTTTTAAAAGATTTTCCCAAACACCTATATATTTCTGCGTGTAAAAAAAAAAAAAAAAAAAAAAGAAAAAAAAAAAAAAAAAAAAAAAAAAAAAAAAAAAAAAAATATCATATATATTTTATATATTCTATATATATCCATATATATCTAACATTTAATATAAATTTTTATAAAATTATACTCTTATTTATATATCCCATTATATTTAAAATTATTTATATTATATATAATAATATATATTATATATATTAATATATAATATATAAAATATAAAACTCCACCGCATAAAACATCCCCACACATACATGTACTCCCAAATATAATAATATATATATATTATATAAAAATATATTTTATATTTATATAAAAATTTATATAGGGAAAAAAAAACCTTTTATATCTGTGTTGTGTGTGTGTGTGTGTGGTGTGTGTGTGTATTTGGGGTTTGTGTGTGGGGTGGTGTTTGGTGTATAATATATATTTATATATATATATATATTTTTATATTTTTATATTTTAAATAATAATTCATATATTAATATATATATATATATATATATAAAATACATATAATCATATAATGTACCTACCACAACCCCACACCACACACCCCACACACACACACACACACACCCACCAAAACACACACACACACACACAACACAAACCCCCCACACACAATATATTTATATATATATAAAATATATATATATATATATATATATATATATATAAGTTATAATATATATATATATACATATAAATATATATAGCAAAAATATATTATATATGAATATATATTTATGATGTATAAACACACACCACATAAAATCGCACACCGTACAGGCCCCAAAAAACACGCACACCACACACACACCCCCACACACACACCAACACACTATGTAAATATATATATAAATATATATATATATATATATATATAAATAATATATTATATATATAAATATTATAAAATACCCTATATAATATAATTATATATATTTTAAAATATATATATATATTTATAATATATATTAATAGCATATTATTTTTATGAAAATATATATTTTATGAATATATATTTCACCCCCCAAAACAAAAATCCACACGCGTACAGGCACACACACGCACACAACAAAGACACACACGCATACAAGGGCCCCACACACACAACACACCAACACAAACACACACCCACACACACACCCACACACCAAAAACCCCCACACACACACACCACACCATTTTTTTTTTTTTTTTATTAACCAAAGCATATATTATGCATGTGTGTGGGGTAAAGTTTCATATTGGTTTGTGTATGTACATATATATATTATATGTATAAAGCATAAAAAAGCCTATATATGTTTTTATATTATATTATATATCTATATATATTATATTAATTTTACAAAAATATAAAACACACACACACCACACACACATTGTATATATCTATATATGTAATACTTTTATATACTATATATTATATATAATATTATTATAATATATAAAATATATATATATATATAGGGGACATCTAATATCTGTGTGTGTGTGTGTTTGGGGTGTGTAAAAAATATTAAAATTTTAATAAACTATAATGCATTTTACCTATAATCATATATAGGGAAAATACACACACACATTTTAATATACATGTTTTTAATAAAAAAAAAAAATCAATAATAATAAAAAAAAAAAAAAAGATATATATATATTAATTTTATAGATATAAAATATATATTTTATAATAAAACATATATACCAACCAAAACTCGCACACGCATACAGGTACACACACAAAACATTTCACACACACCCCCCCACACACCCCCCCCCACACACACACCACACACACACACACACACCCCCCACACACACACACACCACACGCCCCCACACACACACCACACAAAACCCCACACAAACACACACAAACCCAAAACACCCCAAAAAACAACCCCCACAACCCCACATGTGTGTTATGTCTAAAGTATTGCTAAATCACTATATTCCAACAAACAATATTGTAAAAACTGTAAAAATCCATCCCCAAAATAAACCTATGTATGTAAAAAAAAAGAAAAAGAGGCTTTTAAAGAGGGGCGAGTGGGAAAAGAAAAGAGAGAGAGAGGAGAGAGAGAGAGGGGAGAGAGAGAGAGAGAGAGAGGAGAAGAGAGAGAGAGATAGAGAGAGACGGAGAGAGAGAGAAGAAGGGGGGGGGGGGGGATAAAATAGCTAAAACTATTACAGTAAAAAAAATACCAAATGATAGGGAGACAGGGAGACGACGGCAGACAAAAAGGCAAAGGGGACAAATGGGGTGCCAACCCCAAAAGGGTTTTCCGGGGCTAAACCCCGACAATTAGTGACGATAGCTAATGGGAAAAGGCTGTCTCCATTTGGCCCTTTACAGCAGCTGATACGGAAGTGCGGGGGAAAGCCCCCTAAATTTCGTAACACATTTTCTGGAAAACATTTTTTTACAACAAAGGGCGCGGGCAAAAAGGGTTTAACACTTGTAACATCGATAAATTAGTTGGAGATAACAGGCCCTTTCCGGGTAACCCGAAATTTTATACTTTTATTCCCCGACTAAGTTGGTTTTGTGCCGTGTGTGAGTAAAATCAGTCCCCAAACTCTCTGTTTTCCCCTCTCTTTTTCCCGTGTAAGAGGGGAGAGAGAGACACACACACACACAAAAAACACCTACATGGGGGTGTGTGGTGTGTTTTTTTGTGTGGGTTTTGCTTTTTATATTAACATATATATATATATAAAAATATTGTATTATAAAGTATTATGGGATATGTATATTTACAATATACCCAATACATACTATATATAAAAATATAATTATAATATATATATATATATATATATTATATATATATATTGTAATTTACACGTGAGTTTTGGGCACCGCTCACCGATGTGACGAGACAAGATTTCTTGGGTGGGTCAGTGAAAAGGGGCTTTTGCCTTTCTGGTTTATTTTGACGAAAGATATGAACCCCCCCAAAAGGGTCCCCGTGTCCCCGGGTGGAGGACGAAATGGTGGGGCTAGACCCTGTGGGGCCCTTTGGCCCGTCTGCTGTTTTCCCATTCCTTCTGCCTTACGGACTGCCTTTTACGCGGCGGTTCCCCTCGAGGGGGAAAGGTAGGTTTTATGTCCAGCCGCCGTGGTCACAGTATGATACTTAATTGTACTTTTCATGTTGTTTATTTATCTTGGGGATTTCGGGGAGGGGCCCCAGTTCCTTTCCCCCGGGGATGGGCCCGGGGTTTTCCTTTTTAGGTAAACTTCCTCTATTTTATCCGGGCTTGGGGGCCCGCACTGACTTGGGCTGGGGTTGGCCCCCAGTGGCTAGGTGGGCATCGAGGTGGAAATTCCTTTCCCAAAGGGGAAAAAAAAGGGGCCCGCCGGTGGGGCTCGAACCCTCGAACTCAGATTGCCGTCGTGACAGTCTTGGTCCCCACGCTCTAACCATTCGGCCACCCGGCCCCCCGTCATATATTATTATATTATTATTATATAAAATATATATAATATCTATATATATATAACCCTATGATATAATTAAAATAAATATTACATATATAAATTTTTATATTTTATATACAATACAAAATTATATATATTTTAAATATATTAAAATTAAATATTTTATATAAAGGGGCCGCGGTGGCCGAATGGTTTTGAGTGTCGGACTCAAGACTGCCCGCGGCAATCTGAGTTCAGGGGTTTGAGGGCCCGGCCGGCGCGTTTTTTCCCTTGGGGAAAGGGAAATTCCCCCTCGTTGCCTACCTAGTACTGGGTGGCCAAACCGCCCCGTCCCTACCGGGTAAATAGAGGGTTGGGGACTCGATAAAAAAACCCCGGGCCCGGGAAAGGGAAAGGGGAAACCAAACCGCTCTAAAATTTCCAAGAAAATCATGAAGCCCATGATCGTCAAAGGGCCCCGGTGGCCGAGTGGTTTAGTGGGCGGACCCCAACGGGCACGGGGGGCCCAAACTGAGTTCGAGGGTTCGAGTCACCGGGCGGCGCGTTGTTCCCCCTTTGGGGAAGGAACTTCACCTCGAATGCCTACCTAGCCACTGGGTGGCCAAATCAGGGCCCCAAGGATTGCCCGGTTCCCCCAAACCCCGGAAAAAATAGAGAGAATGATTACCTAAAAAAAAAAAAAGAATTTCCAAAACCCGGGACTCTCCGTGGAAAGGAACTGGGGACCCCACCACGTACTCACTCCAAGACATCACAACATAAAAACCCCAATTAAGTTTTCATGCTGTGACCATGGCGGCTCAAAAAATTAACCTACCGTTTAAAAAAAGAAAATAATATTATTAATATATATTATATAATATATTATATTATAATTTTATATAATATTTATTTATTGTATTTTTGTATAAAACATCGTAAAATTATGTAAAAAATTTTATATATTATTTTTATATATATAAATATAATATATATTTTATATGAAAATATAACATATATTTTACACACATATTGTGTGTGAAATTTTTATATTCTTATATATATATTAAATATATATCTATATATTTTAAAAATATATATATAAATTCACACACATATATGTGTGTAATATTATGTATATTAATTTTAATATATATATTATAATATATATTATATCTTATATAAAAAATATTTTACATATAATCTTTTTATAAAACATAAAAAAAATATACATTATATATATAATATATTTTATATTTTATTATAATTAAAAATATTAATAAATAAAACACCGACACAAAACACAAACACACACACACACCCCCACAACACACACACACACACACCACAAAACCACACACACACACCCCACACCCCACACACACACACCCACACAACACCCCAACCCACCACAACCCCCATATAAGGGACCAAAAGGATTTAATTATATCGGGGCTTTTTAAAATTTCCCGGGGAATTAAAAATAAAGAATTAAATTAAATTTTGCTTTTTTTTAATATTTTAATGAAAAAATAAAAAAATAATAATTTTTTTCATTATACAAAAAAATAAAATTAAAATAATTATTTGAAGATAAAAAAATTAAAATAAAAAAATTTAAATTAGTTTTTGGGCCCATAAAAATAAAGCAAACTTTAAAATCCAAAATTTTTTTTTATTTTTAAAAATTTAAATTTTTAATAAAAATTTTAAAAATTTTTTAATATTTTTTTTTGGGGGGTTTTGGGGGGGTTTTTGGGGGTTGTCCAAAAAAAATTTAAAAGGGAAAATTAACGGATGGCAAAGGAGGTTGGGGGGGTCCCAAGAAAAGGTTTTTATAATGGATCGGGGGAAAAAGGAGACCCCCCAGGGAAAAGGGGGGCCCCTGATTTGTGGCTTTGTTTTGTAAGGGGGGAAATTATGGGTTTTTTTTTTTAATACCCCCCAAAAACCTTCCCCACCAGAAAGACGGGGGCCCTCCCTGGCCCGGAAAAAGGCTTTTCTCCTTCTGGACTTCAATTTTATGGGGGGGCATAAAAATTTCTGGATGGAAATGTGTTTTGGTAAATTAAAAGGGGCTTTTGAAAGTTTAAAAAATTCCCCGGGGAACTCATTTAAATAATTGACAGGAAAAACTCCAAAAAAAAACCAAAAAAAAAATTTATGAAAACCCAAGGAAGGCAAAAAGGGTAACATAACTGGAAAATTAAGGGAAGGTTCCCCCCCAGTTTTTCCCCCACATTAATTTCCCCCAAAGATGGGAAGGGGGGCCCAAAAAGGGGGGGGGACATTTTAAACATGGAAGCGGGGGTTTCAACTTTTTTGTTTTGATTTTTTTTCCCCAAATTGAAAAACCCCCCAAAGGGCCGGGTGAATAAAGGGGCCCCAAAACCCCTTAAATTGGGGGAAAGGGGCCCCCCCAAACCTTACTGGGGGGACCCTTTAAACCCGAAAATTTTGTAACCACTTTTCTTTGAAAAAATTTTTAGTTTTTTAGTTTTGAGGGAAGAAAAGGGAAAAGGGTAGGTTTTAAGACACCCGAAAAAAAAAAGGGGGAGTTTTTAGGCCCCCCCCCAAAACCCGGCTTGGGGGAGAACTTGAAAGGAAAAAATAAAATAGTAAAATTTTCCCCCTTTATAGGGGGAATGCAAAAAATTAACTAAACATTCTATATTTCAAAAGGGAAAAAAAAGGGGATTTTTTTTTGGAAGGAGGGCCCCAGGCGCCCGGGGTTGCAAAAAAAGGCCCAAATTATTTTGGGCCCCCCCCCTTTTGGGAAAAAACAAATGGGAAAAAGGTTCCTTGACCTCCAAGGGGGACACCTCCCGCCGACATCGGACCCCCAACAAAAGGAGTTTCCGGCCATTGCATTATGCAGATATAGATGTTCAAAAAAAACCGCTTCCAAAAGATGATAAACTCTTTAATGAGGAAATTATGACTCTCCTGTTTACTGGTTTTGTCACTAGTGCAACAGCTTTGGCAGGGCAAATGAGAAGGGGGAAAGGCATCACATTGCCATGACGGGAAGACCCCGACTGTGTTCCAGACTACCCCAAAACTTCCCCCCCTATCCAACCTGGGGAAGCCCTCACGGCAAGCCAAAAAAAGGTTAATTGTGCAGTCGTGCAGAAGAGGCTGACCTTTTCCCAAATAAAACTAGAAGGCAAAAAACACACAAAATTTGAAAAGGAAAAGCCCGCCAACAAAAGTATAGCTACCAAAGGGTCTGCACCTCCCAGTGGACCCATAAGAGCCGACAAACGCCCAAAAACAATAAGACCCTCAATCACAAGGCTTCACAGTGGAGTTGTCAGACCCGACATGTCGACAAACCCTTGTGGAAACTGACTCCCAAAATTCCAAGTAAAAAAGTCTCAGATGTAACTAAAACCAAGTAACATATAACACAATTAAGCTACCAGTGGAACATCAAGGTTTCAATACAAAAGCATCCCCCCCAATACCGATTAAAGGAATACCGACATTGTCATCTCCAGAACTTAAAAGACTGTCGTTCTAGGGTATATTTCTTCATGTTCCCCCACAGCTACACCAGAGACTAGATCACCCGTCAGAGCAACAAACCCCTGCCCTGCAATTGCCGATGCACCCACGTTAAAACGATGTTGAATCTTTTGCTTTGATTCACCCACAAGGGGCCCCCCTCAAACTGTAAATGTGTCAGCAGGGCCCGGCTGTAAAAGTTAGAGATCAGCCCTTCTGTTCTACTGCGTACAGACCGATATCTAGGGGAACTTCATGCACACCCCCATCCTAGCTCTTCTTGATACCCGAGCCAACGCATGTGTGTTGTTGTGTGTGTGTGTGGGTGTGGTGGGGGTTTTGTGTGGTGTGTGTGTGGGGTGTGTTTTTGTGTGTGTGTGTGTGTGTGTTGTGCATGTATATTATATATCTGATGTATTAGTATATATATAATATATATATATATATATATATATATGTGTGTGTGTGTGTGTGGTGTGTGTTGTGTGGTGTGTGTGTGTGTGGTGTGTGTGTGGTGTGTGTGTTTATGTGTGTGTGTGTAGTGTGTGTGTGTGTGTGTGTATATATAATATATATATAATATAATATATATATATATAGATAGATAGATAGATGTAGATAGATATAGATATATATATATATATATATATATATATTTTATATATATATATATATATATAATATATATTATATGTTGTATGTGTATATATATTTATATATATATTAAATATAAATATATTTTATTAATTTATTTATATATTAATATATATATATATAATAAAATATATTATAACAAAAATAATTTGGAGGGCGGGTGTGGTGGTAAATAATAATAAATAAAAAATATATATAATAATATATATAAATAAAATTATAAATAATTAATAATAATTTTAAAAATATATATTAATTATAATATTATATTTAATAATGTAATAATAAAAAAAAAGTGTGTGTGTAGAGATAAAAGTAGTGGGTGTGTATAATATAATATAATATAGATATAAATATTATTATAATATATATAATTATATATTATTATATTAATATATAATAATATTATAAAATTATATATATATATTATATTATTAAAATATATTGTGTGGTTGTGTGGGTTTTGGTGTTGTGTGTTTTGGGGTTTTTTTTTTAAATTATTTATTATTAATTTTTATATATTTAAAATTTTTATAATTATATATATATATAATAAAAAATTATAAAAATTATATATCAAAAATAAAAATTTATAATAAAATATATTATATAATTTTAATATATATATAAAATAAATATATATATATAAAATATATAAAATTATGTTATTTGTTTTTTTTCTTTGGGTTTTTGTTTTTTTTTTGTATAAAAAAAAAAATGTGTGTTTTATGTAATTTTTTCTGTAGGGTTGTGTGTTTTATATATATATATATATTATATATATATATATATATAATAATATATATATATATTTATATATATATATATATATATATATATATATAATATTTGTGTGTGTGTGTGTGTGTGTGTGTTGTGTGTGTGTGGGGGTTTTGGGGGGGGC
>NW_023663848.1:45000-50489 GCF_015228065.2 Penaeus monodon | reverse complement strand
CCAATCATGATACTCGAATCTTGCTGATCGAAGATGAAACCGGAGCTTAACAATAACGCTACCGCTACCACCTTGTTCACTAGTTAGCGTTGTCCATCCCCCTGCCTATCACCCATGTTGGTTAGTTTTTCATAGCTTTTTTTCCAATGCTTTTCGTTTTTATTGTTTTTTTCTCCATTGTATATACTTGTTTGTACTATATACCTATACCTGTTTTGTTTTGCTCATTTTTGCTCACTTTTTGTTGTTATTTGACATCTTCTTTTGAATTTAACGAACCCCTGTAATTTCTATAGTTCTGTTGTCTAATGCATAGTATTTTTTGGTTCACCTTTACAGCACTGATGATAGAGATAAGACTGATCTCTGAAACGTTTGCGAATAAACATGAAATTATTCACGGCCGTATTAGTCTACCTCTTCGTATTGACTATATATATATATATGTGTGTGTGTGTGTGTGTGTGTGTGTGTGTGTGTGTGTGTGTGTGTGTGTGTGTGTGTGTGTGTGTGTGTGTGTGTGTGTGTGTATTTGATATATATAAATGTATATATGTACGTATATATATATATATGTACGTATATATATATATGTATATATATTATATATATATATATGTATATATACATACATACATATATATATATATATATATATATATATATATATATATATATATAAAAGTAAATCAGCAAACAATAGAAATAATAATGCATATAATAGCTATGAAAGTAATGGGAAATTAATTAATAAATTTGTACTTATATAATGTACACACACGCACACGCACACACACACAAAAAAAACACACACACACAAACACACACACACAAACACACACACACACGCACACACACACACACACACACACACACACAACACACACACACACACACACACACACACACACACACACACACACACACACACACACACACATACACACACACATATATATATATATATATATACATATATATATATATATATATATATATATATATATATATATATATATATATATATATATATATGCATTTATGTTATTATCTTTATGGTTATTGTTGTTGTTATATTTATTATCATAATTATCATTACCACTATTATTATTACTATTATCATTATCATTCTTATTATCATTGTTGTTATATTTGTTATCATAATTATATTACCATTATTATTATTACTATTACCATTATCGTTGTCATTATCATCATTTCATTATTAGCATTATCATTAATATCACTATCAGTATTATTCATAATATCATTTTTTATTATTGTTATTTTTATTATTATTATTATTGTTATTATCATTATTATTACTATTATTATAATTATTTTATACGAAAGTTTCCTTAGATCTGCTAATTAAAATCAAGCACCGAGTCACTACCAGCGACCTAGGGTGATTGAAGTTTGAGGCAATGGACATCAACGAAAACATGCAAATATGCAGAACAACCACAAATCAAAACATCCAGTCAAATCATTCACGCACACAAAGAACACATCAGATTGATAATGCTCTTCTGAGAACATGTGCTGTGCTGTTTAAGACTATTTTTTTGGATTTCTTCTAATTTTGGATTTCCTGGTATTTGCTCAAGAAACTTATATGTACCTTTTTATAAGGCCAAGAGCTCCAATAACAACAGGCAAAGTTTTGGTTTTTTAAATGCCACATCTTTTCCACCTCTATTTCTAGGTCTTTATACTTTGATACTTCTCGAACACTTTCGCCGAGACGTTTTCTGTCTGAAGGGATGCTCATGTCTATAAACAGGCAAGTGTTGTTTATTTTGTCTTGGATGACGATATCTGGATATTATTATTATTATTATTATTATTATTATTATCATTGTTATTAGTATTACCTTCATCATCATTATTATCATTATCATTATTATTACTGATATTGTCATTATTCTTACTATAATATTTATAATTACTATTATTATTATTATCATTATCATTATTATTATTGTTATTATTATTATTATTTAATCACACACCGTGTTGATCACCCTATTTTTTTCCACCCTCGTAGGCCATTAGGGACATATTAAACACATTAACGTTTGTTCATATATTTGATTTATTATAATGTTTTTTTATATAAGGAATACAAAGACAAGGTAGTATCTTCAACTCTGTACGCGGTGCAATGAAAATTGATTAACAGTATAGTCCCTACACGATGCAGATTAATGATTATAACACTAAAGTTAGACTATTATCAGATAATGTTGCCACATAATCTTTGTTTTTTTTCACTCATTAAAAATTATAAGTGCTAACTGTGACGTAAATTCGGGTATTCAGCTTGTTTCCTAATAATTAAATTTGTTTCAAGCAGAAAAGTACTGAGAAAAAAAAATCGTAGTTGTTTGACCAACAGCATTATCGTATTTAGGAAAAAAACATATATCCAGCGTTTTAGAATGTTTACACACATCTAGAAAAGGAGGGGAAACAGTATGTGGAAATTTCATAACACAACGATAGTCGTATGTAAATTCTTTCGCAAAGGAGATTTAAAAATTATTGTACAGCAGGTTACATTGATATAAATGTTTCAGATAAGAAAAGTTTTCATAATGATGTGAACTTTTCATGAAGAATCATTATCATGCTGCTTAATCTGCAAATTTATTTTTGTCATTTTTAACTCAAAACGGAAAACCGAAATAGCTTTTTGTGCACGGAAGGTAAAATTGGTGAATAAAAGGATAATCCTCAAATGTAAGTGGAATGAAATAAAGATATGTTAATCCTAAATTAGAATGGAATCCTCCCACTCTCACAAATAATATAATAATAATATAAATAAATAGATTTTAAAAAGTAATAAAGGAAAATTTACATATAATTGGTTGCAAATATAGATTGATATGAAGACTGGCATTTTAGTAATTCTGGGTTAAAGGTGATATTCGATTCAGTATTATTCAAACAATTTTCCTTTTTTTATTCTAAACATAAAATAAGATTAAGAGATTGGAAGGGTAAACTGCAGCCACTGCTTGCTATGTACAATTCAAATTTATTGCGAACACACTTAATTGACAGTAAACACATCTGTGGACAAACATTTGCTGCTTTAAATACCTGACATTATACCTTCAAAGCTTCAAGAAACTCATACAGAGAACTTCGTTGTAATGTTCAAATATATTTTACTCTCTGTGAGATAAGGGCAGAACTTTTAAAAATTATGCACAAGTCATACCGAGATGAGATCACAGCTTCCCGGCTAGATTGTTACCAAGGTGACTGAAACTCATCATCAGAACCTAAAAGATACTGTCGTTAGTTATTCGCCTTCCGTCTCATAATTACGAGGTACTATCAGCATAGACCAAGACTATACAGTTTACTATATTAGAAGCCTCTCACGTCCGGCCATCGCTTGTTCAAGTTCAACATATAAGGGGGCATGCCAAGGGATATTATATAAAAGTAGGTCAGGGCCTCATTTCAAATCTAATACCTCTGCCCAAAGACTACCCACTTCATTGTAAGCATTATGCATGTGTCAAATTACTTTTCTCAGTATTACTATTTCCTAATCCATAAGCTGCTGAGTTAACAAAAAGTATGGTAACAAAGGTAATCAACATACCTGAAGAGAAGGATAATAAAACGTCTGAACAAAGGTATGATGGGTTTTGAAAAAAAAATAAAATAAAAATAAGAAATAAAAAAAGTCCTATGGATTCGTAACTGCAGTGAAGGATGAGCTTTTATTACTGATTCAACTTCCGCCTTATAAGAAAATAATGACAAAGATAATAAAGGCTACATCTATTCCACCTACGGTTAATGTGTCTTCAACGTTGTTTTAAACCATAGTTCATGAGTAAAGGCAAGGGATGAAGGGGGAAAATTGCAATATATATTCAAAACCTAATGTGTCTACTTTCTGTAGCAATGTGATGAGGGCAAACTGAATGTGGATTTGACCTCGTGTACACAGTGTAATCAGCAACAAATATGACAGGCGCGTATTACAAAACAAGTCGCCAAGAGTGTATAATTATCGTGCATCGTCCACTTTATAATAACATCCACAGCTTACCGAACATTTCGTCACCTCGTGCCTGGTTTCTCTACCTCCGTTACGTTAAATATGTAATCAGACCAGTCTGAGTTCATATTGTATATCATGTCAACTTTATTATTATAAAAATGTAAATACTAATTTATGGCTCAAATCGGCGTTCTGGAAAAGAAAACACCAACCTAGAGAGAGAGGGGGGGGGGAATAGATCGAGGTGACTGGAGGCATCTCTAACGCTTGAGTTACATCTAGGAAACAGCGCCTAGCGATCTAAAATACGTTCAAGAAGTTGACTTCTATATTGCAGATTTCACAATGAGTCGTTTATGTGTTATACTGATTATTTGATATGCCATAATGTAACATTAGTCAGTCCAAAGGTGTTATATTTTGAAGATTTTCTTTTCTGATGCTCTGGATACAATAATGGTAACTTGGTTTCATGGGTCCACTGGTATGCTGAAGATTTCAGTGAGTATCAGTTACCTAGTCTTCTGTTGGTTCTAAATAAAACACGAGTTAATCTACTTGGAATGGACCAACTTCACTGTCCTAAAGCCCCCAAAGATGTATTTACCAGGCCGTGTGTGTCTTGCAAGAAGGAAGTTAGCAAAGCCATCAAATAGACACGTCCGTAAGATGAAAGTCACCACTCTAAGGGGAAAAGTCTTTTAATTATTTGCCAGCCACCAAAATGGTTAAAAGTAATAATAATACTAATGAAAATTACTAATAATAAAAAACACAAAGATTTTTTTTTGCTATAATATTATCATTATTCATTTTTGTTTTTTAATCAATCAAAATTTGATATGGAGCTTATTTTATCATTTAAATTAGATATTAATGAGAAAAATCTAAGTTTATAAGAAAGAAAATTTCCCAACCGAGACATACATATGAAGAATAAACCTATAAGATAAAATAGATAAGTAGACATAATTATAAAAATAAGACAAGTAGAGAGAGAAGTATATATTATATATATATATATATATTATATCTATATATATATATTTATATTATATATATACGATATATATATAATATATTATATATAACGCACACACACACACACAAATATATACGTATATATGATATGGCTATACATAGTTGCATAATTCTACATTGAATATCAAAAACATATACTATATATATATATATATATATATATATATATATATATATATAATATATATATATATATATATATTTTTATATATAGATATATAGATATAGAGTATATATTTACTTCTGCATAAATCTCTCTCTCACTCTCTCTCTCTCTATCTCTCTCTCTCCTCTCTCTCTCTCTCTCTCTCTCTCTATCTCTATATATATTATATATATATATATATATATATATATATATATATATATATATATACTACATAATACATATGTGGTATAATATGTCTACCACACA
>NW_023663848.1:5000-20000 GCF_015228065.2 Penaeus monodon | reverse complement strand
TAATACTGAGAAAAGTAATTTGACACATGCATAATGCTTACAATGAAGTGGGTAGTCTTTGGGCAGAGGTATTAGATTTGAAATGAGGCCTGACCTACTTTTATATAATATCCCTTGGCATGCCCCCTTATATGTTGAACTTGAACAAGCGATGGCCGGACGTGAGAGGCTTCTAATATAGTAAACTGTATAGTCTTGGTCTATGCTGATAGTACCTCGTAATTATGAGACGGAAGGCGAATAACTAACGACAGTATCTTTTAGGTTCTGATGATGAGTTTCAGTCACCTTGGTAACAATCTAGCCGGGAAGCTGTGATCTCATCTCGGTATGACTTGTGCATAATTTTTAAAAAGTTCTGCCCTTATCTCACAGAGAGTAAAATATATTTGAACATTACAACGAAGTTCTCTGTATGAGTTTCTTGAAGCTTTTGAAGGTATAATGTCAGGTATTTAAAGCAGCAAATGTTTGTCCACAGATGTGTTTACTGTCAATTAAGGTGTGTTCGCAATAAATTTGAATTTGTACATAGCAAGCAGTGGCTGCAGTTTACCCTTCCAATCTCTTAATCTTATTTTATGTTTAGAATAAAAAAAGGAAAATTGTTTTGAATAATACTGAATCGAATATCACCTTTAACCCAGAATTACTAAAATGCAGTCTTCATATCAATCTATATTTGCAACCAATTATATGTAAATTTTCCTTTATTTACTTTTTAAAATCTATTTATTTATTTATTATTATTATTATTTTGTGAGAGTGGGAGGATTCCATTCTAATTTAGGATTAACATATCTTTATTTCATTCCACTTACATTTGAGGATTATCCTTTTATTCACCAATTTTACCTTCCGTGCACAAAAAGCTATTTCGGTTTTCCGTTTTGAGTTAAAAATGACAAACTAAATTTGCAGATTAAGCAGCATGATAATGATTCTTCATGAAAAGTTCACATCATTATGAAACTTTTCTTATCTGAAACATTTTATATCAATGTAACCTGCTGTACAATAATTTTTAAATCTCCTTTGCGAAAGAATTTACATACGACTATCGTTGTGTTATGAAATTTCCACATACTGTTTCCCCTCCTTTTCTAGATGTGTGTAAACATTTCTAAAACGCTGGATATATGTTTTTTTTCCTAAATACGATAATGCTGTTGGTCAAACAACTACGATTTTTTTTCTTCAGTACTTTTCTGCTTGAAACAAATTTAATTTATTAGGAAACAAGCTGAATACCCGAATTTACGTCACAGTTAGCACTTATAATTTTTAATGAGTGAAAAAACAAAGATTATGTGGCAACATTATCTGATAATAGTCTAACTTTAGTGTTATAATCATTAATCTGCATCGTGAGGGACTATACTGTTAATCAATTTTCATTGCACCGCGTACAGAGTTGAAGATACTACCTTGTCTTTGTATTCCTTATAGAAAAAAACATTATAATAAATCAAATATATGAACAAACGTTAATGTGTTTAATATGTCCCTAATGGCCTACGAGGTGGAAAAATAGGGTGATCAACACGGTGTGTGATTAAATAATAATAATAATAACAATAATAATAATGATAATGATAATAATAATAATAGTAATTATAAATATTATAGTAAGAATAATGACAATATCAGTAATAATAATGATAATGATAATAATGATGATGAAGATAATAATAATAATAATAATAATAATAATAATAATAATAATAATAATAATATCCAGATATCGTCATCCAAGACAAAATAAACAACACTTGCCTGTTTATAGACATGAGCATCCCTTCAGACAGAAACGTCTCGGCGAAAGTGTTCGAGAAGATATCAAAGTATAAAGACCTAGAAATAGAGGTGGAAAAGATGTGGCATTTAAAAACCAAAACTTTGCCTGTTGTTATTGGAGCTCTTGGCCTTATAAAAAAGGTACATATAAGTTTCTTGAGCAAATACCAGGAAATCCAAAATTAGAAGAAATCCAAAAAATAGTCTTAAACAGCACAGCACATGTTCTCAGAAGAGCATTATCAATCTGATGTGTTCTTTGTGTGCGTGAATTGATTTGACTGGATGTTTTGATTTGTGGTTGTTCTGCATATTTTGCATGTTTTCGTTGATGTTCCATTGCCTCAAACTTCAATCACCCTAGGTCGCTGGTAGTGACTCGGTGCTTGATTTTAATTAGCAGATCTAAGGAAACTTTCGTATAAAATAATTATAATAATAGTAATAATAATGATAATAACAATAATAATAATAATAAAAATAACAATAATAAAAATGATATTATGAATAATACTGATAGTGATATTAATGATAATGCTAATAATGAAATGATGATAATGACAACGATAATGGTAATAGTAATAATAATAATGGTAATATAATTATGATAACAAATATAACAACAATGATAATAAGAATGATAATGATAATAGTAATAATAATAGTGGTAATGATAATTATGATAATAAATATAAAAAAACAATAACCATAAAGATAATACATAAAGCATATAAAATTTTTATATATTATATATATTTTTAATAATTATATATATATATATATATATTAATATAATATATATATATATGTGTGTGTGTATGTGTTTGTGTGTGGTGTGTTTTGTGTTTTGTGTTGTTGTGTGTGTTTGTGGGTGGTGTTGTGTGTAGCTGTGTGTGTGTGTGTGTGTGTGTTGTGTGTGGTGTGTGTGTGTGGTGTTTGTGGTGTTGGTGTGGTGTGTTGGGTGTGTTTTGTGTGTGGTGTTTTTTTTGTGGTTGTGTGGCGGTGGAATTATATAAGTCAAATTTAATTAATTTCCCATTATTTTCATAGTATTATACTTTTTATTCTATTGTTGCTGATTTTTTTATATATATATATTTTATTAATAATTATATATATATATATTGTATGTATGATATATACATATATATATATATAATATATACATATAAAAAACGTAATAATATAATATAAGACATAATACTTTTATATATATCAAATACACCACACAACACACACACACACCACACACACACACACCCCCCACACAACACACACACACACCACACCACACACCCCACACCACACATATTTTAATATAAGTCAAACGAAGGGTGGGACTAAACGGCCGTAAAATAATTTCATTTTTATTCGAAAAACGTTTCAGAGATCAGTTTTATCTCTATCATCATGCTGTAAAGGTGAACCAAAAAAACTTGCTTAGAAAACAGAACTATAGAAATTCAGGGGTTCTTTAAAATTAAAAAGAAGATTCAAATAACAAAAAAAAGTGACAAAAATGAGCAAAAAAAAAAAAGGTAAGGTATAAGTACAAAAAGTATATCAAGGGAGAAAAAAAAAATAAAAACAAAAAAGCTTTGGAAAAAAAGCTATAAAAACTAACCACAGGGGTTATGGCAGGGGGATGGAAAACGCTAACTAGGAACAAGGTGGTAGCGGTAGCGTTTTTGTTAAGCCCGGTTTTCATCTTTGGGATCAGCAAAGTTTCCGGATCATGGGGTTAGACGGGAGGAAAATGAGGGATAAAATTTTTAAAATCGTGTTGGAGAAAAGGTGGAGTTTTGGTGAAGTGCTCTCTTAGGGCCCGAAAAAATGGTCTGGTCAGTGGTAGTCCCATATATTTTTGTTTAATGCATAGTATTTTTGGTTCACCATTGCGCACTGATGATAGAGAAAAGATGACCCCTGAAACTTTTTGCAAAATAAACATAAAAATTATTCAGGGCCCGTTTAGTCTACCTCTTCGTACTGATTTTCGACCCCTGTGGGGGAAAAACCCATAACGACTTATTTTAAAAGGTAAATATGGAAGCAGCTTGGATATTTTTAGGAGGACCGAAAGCTCTCCTCCGCCCCAAAAAAAACTGCAGAAAGACTAAAGTTCCTAAATTTATTGCAAAATGTAATGAAAATCCCAAATTTTGAATTCCGTGCCCAAACCCTTTTTTTTGAGAGCATTAAAATATCGCTCCTGTGTTTTTTTGCTAAAAGGGAGAAACACCAGTAAAAAGAAAAAAGATATTGTATCACAAAAAACTTAAAAGGGTTAAACTACTAAAATCTGTAATTTTTCCCACTAGACTATTATGCATCTCTAGACTGATCAAAAATAATGTCCTAATAAACTACTCAAGGGATAATATTCATAGAAAAAAAACTTTTAAAACTAGGTATTGTGTGAAAAAAAAAAGTAGATAAAAAGGTTATTTTAAATTTTTTCGGACAGAACCCCTTACCGGAACAAAAGTATTCTTTCTCATGGATGGTTTTTTTTAGCCCCCCAAAATATGATTCCGTTTAAATAAATTTATCTGTATTTTAAAAAAGCTTAAATTTTTTTAAAAAATTCTGAGTTTAAAAAAACACTCTCAGAAGTCCCCAAAAATATAACAAACATACTAATAACATTTCGGAAATTCCCCGTAAATTAAAATAATATGCAGAAGTTTTCACGTTACCCCTACAGCCATTTAAGAAGATGAGACATTTTAATCCCCAAACCCAGAAAAGGGGTCGTGGAGTGTCATTTTAAAACAAACGTGACTATCACCAAAAATTGCTTAACATCTTAAATGACCAACCAAATTCAAAAAGACCCCCAACTGACATATCTCCCCACTTTTTGTACCGAAGAAAAAACTAAAAAATTTTAGGGATGATTAAATCGTCCTTGGTGAAAACCCCTAAAATTTTTTTTATCTACTTCTGGTTTCCCCACCGGGACTACGTATGGTCTCCCAAAGGTAAAAAAACCAAAATTTTCCTCTTAGACCCATATTTATCTATTAAAATTTTTAATTATAATACTGCAAAATTTCTGGTTCCAATATTGTCTCCTTTAACTTCCAAAGTATACCATTGAAAATTTTCATTTCCCCTTTGCCAATAAAACATCCCTAGCCCCCAAAAAACCCGTCCCCTATGGCAGTTTTGACGTGGAATCGTGTTCACAATGTCCCCTTCTAAAAACCCCCGATATTATAACTAAAAACTTAAAAACCACCCCCTTGACAACTTTTTTTAAAAAAAGGAGTTTCAAAAATACTCATTTTTGCAGCCCACCCCTGTTTTTTATAGGATAATGAACTATACCCCCAAACGAGGGTGAGGGGCCCCCCTTTGGGCCCTTTTCTATCCAAGCTTTTCTTGTACCACGAACAAAAACTGGCTAAAAACAATGCCCACTTGAATTCAGCCCCATTTACTCCGTGGGTATATTGATGCCCAATTTTGTGCTGTTCAAAGCCCCCTTTGCATGAAAATTTTATTCTTAACTCCCATAATCTAAACACCAAGTTTTAAAATTTTACCTGTAAAAAATGAAACAGAAAAACCCAAATTCCCCTTTTTAGAAACCTGTTTTACCAATGAAAATGGCCGCTTCCATACCAGTATTATCGAAAACCAACCTTTACTGGCCTCGGCCTCCTTTTTCCAGCAATATCCCTTGTTTTAAAATCAAAGTTTAAAAACACTCATCACTAGAGCCATAATCTATGTAGAATTGGTCCACCTTTCAGATGAAATGAAATTTCAAAAAAAACTTCTTTGCAAATAAGGGTACCCTTTGTATCTTTTTGATAAAAAAACAAAGGTTTCTTGTAAAAAATTCTCAGATCAACCTTTGTATCATCTGTTAAAAGGATCAAGATATGTAAAACTACCATTTATGGGGAAATTGAGTTTTAATTAGAAGCTTTTAAAAAACGCTCCTAAAAAAACTTACCCGCAAATAAAATTCACTTTTTTTTTAAATAATTCAAACATTGCAAATTTCTTAAAACAGCCTACAAAAATGCCACTTTAACTTGTTTTCCCCAATGTTATATTTTTTCCGTCCTGACCCCAAGTCAGGTACGGGGGTAAACCCTCCGATGGTTTTTGTCCCGCAAATGGAACACAAAGGCAAGCTTTCGTACGGGGACTACCGCTACCAGACCATCTTTCTCGGCCTAAGAGAGACTTCACCAAAAAATCACCCCTTTTCCCCAAACACAGTTTTTAAAAAATTCATCATCTTCCCCCCGTCTAGCCCTCATGATCTCGGAATCTTTGCGATCCGAAAGATAAAACCCGGGGTTTAACAAAACGCAAACCGCTCCCCACCTTGTTCACTAGTTAGCGTTGTCCATCCCCCTCCCTATCACCCATTTTGGGGTTAGTTTTTCAAGTTTTTTTCAATGCTTTCGTTTTTATTTTTTTTTTCCCCCTTTGTATATACTTGTTTTACTAATATTTATCCCTTTTTTTGTTTTGCTATTTTTGCTCATTTTTTGTTGTTATTTGCATCTTCTTTTAATTTAACGAACCCCTGAAATTTTCATGTTTTTTGTCAATGCATAGTATTTTTTGGTTCACCATTGAGCAAGACGATAGAGATAAGACTGATTCTGAAACTTTTGCAAAAAACATGAAATTTTTCACGCGTATTAGTCTCCCTTTTCGATTGACTTTTCGACCGTGTGGAAAACCCATAAATTATTATATATTATATATATATATATATAATATATAATAATATTAATATATATATAAAATTATATATAATTATATATATAATATTAATAAATCCGAAAACAGTAGAAATAATTTAAGGGGCTTAATGAAGGGAAAATAAATTAAAAAAATATGTAAACTAATATTTTAATATGGTTTTGGTTTTTGGGTGTGTGTGGGTTTTTTGTGTGTGTGGGGTGTGTGTGTGGTGTGTGTGTGTGTGGGGGTGTGGGTTTTTTGGGTGTGTTTGTGTGGGGGTTGTGTTGGTGTTGTGTGTGGGGTGTGTGTGGTGTGTGTGTGTTTTTGTTGTGTGTGTTGTGTGTGCGCGGTGTGGGTGGGGCGTGTGGGTGGTGTGTGCGTGTGTGTGTGTGCGTGTGAGTATGGTGTGTGTGTGTGTATTGTGTGTTTTGGGTGTGTGTGGGGTTTTGGGTTGTGTGTGTGTTTTGTGTGTTGTGTGTGTGTTTACATGTATGTGAATAATGTGTGTGTATGTTGTGTGTGTGTGTGGGTGTGTGTGTGTGTGTGTGTTGTGTGTGTGTGTGTTTTGAAAAATTATGATAATAATAAGATAATATTTAAAGGTTTTATTGAAAAAACATGCGGGCAGGGGCTGGAAAAAAAAAAAAATAAGGGAAACACAGTGTTGGGAACATTATTAAACGGTGTAAGCAAAAACAATAAATTAAAATATAAATTCTTTTTCGTTTATAGTTTAACGATTTTTGGGGAGGGCTGTTCCTTTTAACGACTCCTGCGGGTCGTAGCAGGAGGGAGGGCCCGGGGGATGGGGGGCCGATAAAAGGTAGCAGATGGCGCTGATGATGGTTTCCGGAGTTTTTTTTGGCGAACGAAAGAGATGTCGTAGGCAAGATGATTAAGTGGACGCCGTTGCGTCGCTCCTGCTTTCTTTTTTGGTTGGGGGTTTAATTTTAATGCCCCTTTTCGGGAAGGGATGCAGCTCCTGTAGATTTTGCATTTTGGAAAGTGGTGTCCAAGGGATAGAAAGGGGACCCGCATTACGCAGATGCGTTATTTCTTTTATAAGCCTAGAAATTGGGGACAAAACAATTTCCCAGTGTGGGGTTTTGATGAAGAGGGGGTTTTGTTTTGGCAAGATCACAATGCTTACGACGGTTTTGTTGTAGCTGATGGGTAGGTGGTTATTTTCGTCCCAGTTGATGAGATTGGTGAGGGTGGATCGGCGTAATCTGATTGTTGGTCGCTGATTTCCGAGGTTATGGTGGAATCGTCGACATACTTTCATCGCTATGGAATATTAGTGTGTGCATCATTGCCAATGGCAAGGAAGGCGAGTGGTCAGATTTTCGTGACCTGGGGCACGTCACACGTACTAGGCTACACGAATGCCAAAAAGGAACAAACAAAAGTGTCATTGAGTTACCCTGACCTGCCGGGGCCTCAGTCGCGCCAAGGTCCTTATTAACATTATTCTCTCTCTCTTCTAAAGTTTACCTTGCCTGTTTAAGTCCTCAGCACTGTTTTTTTTTTTGTTTTTGTTTTTGGTCCCCTGGCCCTACGTAAGTCCCTCAAGAGTTTTGTATTTTTTTGGGTGGCACCTGTTGCCCCTTTGTAGAAAGGATGGAAATAAGGAAGTAGTAAAGACAAGCTCGACCCTTAGTGCACGGGGAGAACGGGGGGGGGGGGGGGTCGAGTATAGGCTCCTTTCAACCTCACCTTCCTCTCTCTTTATCATCTCATCTCACTCTTATCTTAGCCATACTACCCTCATCTTACACCACTCTACCACATCTATGTCCAACCCTTGAAAATAGCCAAAATCAAAACCTCGGGGTCTCATCCCGAGGAAATGTGAGATCCTTGTAAATGCACTCTTTGTGCAGAGATAAGGATACCGGCTCTGATAAAGGTAACGCCATCCGAGGGGCCCTTTTTTTTCAAAAGATGTTCTCTAAACTCTGGATAAATGGGCCCACCCCCTCTTAGTAATCGAGATAAAAAGCCAAATCTCCTCGGTTAAAAATTTGACTGCCAAGTCTCAGCGAAACAGTGCCAAAAAGAACATTTCTTCGTAATGATGCTAAATTACATGAAAAAAAAACTGATTCTCAGACCATGCTGTAGCAAAGAAAATTAAAAAGGAGATTTTCCTCTTCAAGCTGTATGTTGCCCCATGTCAACTTGAGTGCGACAGGTTCACGCTTCTCAATCAATACATGAATTGTTTTAGATATGACCAAAACACTTTCGAGGAAAAAAAGGCAGGTGCTCAAGTGGGGTTTGGCCCCCGTTTATACAGGGACGCAATAGCACAGTAAAAAAAGCGCGCCAAACTTTTCGCCAACAGCTGCCCTACCCGCAAAGAGCCAAAAAAAACCTCCAGAAAAACAAAAAAAAAAGAAAAGGAGAAAGAGAACAAACCCTAAAAAAGGGTAGTGCAAAAAAGCACTCAGGGGAGGTATGGGCCCCACCAAAAACGCATGGAAACCGCCAAAAACCCAAGTGCGGTAGGACATCAAAAAAGAGGTATAAGACAAAACCCTTCAACCCCTGTTTACCCCAGATGCCCTCTTTTAGGAGATTCGACTTACTGCTACATGCACACATGCACAAATATCATTCCCAAAACTGGGCTTCGGGTACCATGCCAAGGGGACACTGGTAAAATAATCTTCAAAAAATTTGACCTTGAAGATGGGGAATCCTGAAGGAAATTAAAACCCTCCGCAAAAAAAACAGACCTAAAAAAACCCCACCTCCAAAAAGAGCCTCAACCCTGTGCACCCAAACTCCAGAGCCACAGCCAACACAGGCCCCAACCCCCCGGGCAAAAAACCCAAAAAAAACACAGCCTCCCTAAGGTCGCTGCGTAGACCAAAAAACCTGGTGTAATCCCGAACCAAGCCTCAGAAGGAACTCCCCCCAATGATCCCCCTCCACGCCTGATTCATCCCCCCCCTACCCCCGACATACTAAATCCTGGAAACTTCATCGACAAGAGGGATTGATGTCCATAAGATGAATAGAACAACCCAAAATTAACGCATTAGATTTTTTTCCCCAAAAAACCCGCAAAGTACCAGTTTTCAGAAATTTTTGAAAATTTGGGCCCAGAGATCCCAGAAAAGAATAGTGGTTACTAAAAAAAGAAGAGCTACAAATAGGTCCATTTAAAACCTCAAGGAGGGCAGGAAAGACTGAACCCAAAAGACAGAAACATTAAATAACGATTTTTCATTTAAAAACAGGGACACCCTACATACACTCAGCCTCCCATATACAACACAAGTCCTTTACTGGCAACACGAAAAAAATCGCAACATATACAAAGACACGACAACGTGCATACTTATTTTAACACTCAGGGGCTCAATAACATAACCCATCGAATCTTTCATGTACGCTATTACCTTTCAACAGATCACAGGAAAGAAGCGTGGGCAGCATTTGCGATCAAAAAAAAATCCCCCACAAAGCACAACTACACCACCACTCACAACAACGGGCGTCCAGCAAAAAACCACTTTCCTGTTCCTAAACTCAAAAGGGTCTACGAGGATCTTTCAAAAATTAAATAAACTTGAAGACATACAAGCATTAAAAATCGGGGCGGGGAAACCCACACAACAGTAAAAACCACTTGACAGGGTACACAGAAAACATTGGCCCGGAGGAATAAATGTAGTAATAACGGAAAAAAAAAAAAAAAAAAAAAAAAAAAAAAAAATATATTAATAATATAATATAATAAATATATATAAAACAACCCCCATATATATATTACATAAAAATTATATTTTTTATGTTATATAGGAAAAGGATTGTTCTACATATGTTATATATTTAAAACAATTTCTATATACATATTATATATTAAATTTTTATATAATTTTATATATTTAAAATATATAATAATTTATATATAGTAATATAAAATATATACATGATAATAAATATATATAATTTTATAAAAATTTTTTTTTAATATAATAATTATTTACTACACATGAATAAATAATGTATGTATGAACACATAATAAGTATTTATCATACGCATATAATATCTTCTATGCTAATTTATGATAGTATAATAATACAAAGATATATATACACTCTATCTATCTATTTTAATTGTAATTATGCAAACATATTTAATTTTATGATACCCTACCACACACCACACAACAGATCACCACACACAACACACCCACACACACACAACCACCCCCACACACACATAATATATATATATGTATGCGTTGTGTGTGTGTGGTTTGTGTGTTGTGTGTGTGTTAGGTGAATGGTTTTCGATATATAATATTTTTATAATATACCCAATCATTATACATACGTATATATACAATTTTCAAATGTATGTATAGACATACACATATAGTACACACCCCAACACACAACACCCACCCCCAACACAACACACCCACAACAAACACACACACACCCACCACACACACACACACACACAACGCCCCGGAGTCGTAAAAAAACCTGCTTCGACTACTCGCTCGAGCCCCAAAAATAAAACATACGCCCTTTAGAAGTCAAACCAGGGGTGTATATATTAAAAATATATTATATTATATATATATATATATTAAAATATATAATATTAGTGTGTGGTGGGTTTTGTGTGTGGTTTTGTGTGTGGTGTTGTATATAAATTTTTAATTATATATATATATATATTATATATATATAATATATATATTATGTGTGTGTTGTGTGGTTGTGTGTTGTTGTTTGTGTGTGTATGTAATTAAAATATATATAATTATATATATATATATATATATAAATTTTAATTATAATATAGCAACCCACCTACACCCCCAAACACAACCACAACATACACATACACACACACACCAAAACACCCACACACCACCACACACAACGCACAACTACACCACGCCGCGGCAGTCGTAAAAAAACCTGCGTTCTGACTCTGCTCGAGCCCAACAATAAAACATACGCCTTGAAAGTCAAACGCAGGTGTCTAGGGGGGTCACCGCCCTGGCACAAACCCCCGGTTGATTAGGAAGGGGATTCCAACAGGCAAGGGGGGCATGCCAATAACCTCTCAGTAATTAATTTATAAAAGGTTATGTCCCGCAGTGGATTGAATGGCTGTTTAAAAAAAAAAAAAAATTATCAAATTTTTATATATATATATTATATAATATATATATAATTATATATATATGTATATATATATATATATATATATATAATAATAATATTATATACTATTTTATATATAAACAATTAAAAAATTATATATATTATATTATATTTTTATATATAATCATTTCTAGTAGGGGTAGATTAGTAATATTTCGGAGGTAGTTAGATCCTGTTGAACACTCCTCGTGTGGTAGGTTGGGCTATAATGGCCCCCCGGAGGACCCGGGTTTGAGGGCTGGGCAGGGGGGTTGTTTTAAAACTATCTATCTATTATAAAAATTTAAAATTTTGTTATATAATTTTGTAATGTATATATAATATAATATATAATATTTATATATATATATATAATAAAATATATATATAATATAATTTTAAAGCGGGATTGCATTATTCCATCTTTCACACACAACCACACCACCACACACCACACACACACACACACACTATGTATGGGTGTGTGTGTCTGTCGTATACCACAACACACACCACACACACAAAACTCACACACCACACACCCACACCAAACACACACACCACACACAAATAATAAATTTTTTAATTAAAATATAAATATTAATTACCACACACAAACACACACCCCACCCCCAAACCACCACACACACACACACACACACACACACACACACACACACAACACACAAACCCAAAACACACCACACACACAACATAATTATATATATATATATTATTATAATATATATATATATATATATATAATATATATATATATATAATATAATGTATAATATATTAATATTATATAAATATATATACAATTATATATATATTTTTATATATATAAAATAATATATATTATATAATAATATATATATATAATATATAAAAATATATTATAATATATATAGCATTACTGTATATATTTTTGTATGGGATAATGGAAAAAAAACTTGAAAATTTTGGTAGAAAAACCCCACCGAAGATGAAAACCAGGGGGATGTGAATCTATTTTCACAGAATATATAATATATATATATATATATATTATATTTATATATATATATATAATTTTATATAATATAGTATATATATAATATATATAATATATATATAATATATATATATATAATATAGTTAAAAGTTGACATCACACCCACAAAATATATATATATGGTGTTGTGGTGTGTGTGTGTTGTTTTGTGGGTGTGGTGTGGTTTTGTGTGGGGTTTTTGGTGTGTGTGTGTGTGGTGTATTCCGTTTTTTCATAGTTTAAATTTTAGTTTCCCATTTTTTGTTTTAAATTTAAACCATGTCACTGGTTTTTTTTCCTCTTTTTTCAGAGGGGGAAAAGACAAAATACAAAAAAAAAAGAAAAAAAAGGGGGAAAGTCCTTGTATCCATGTACGCGTATATCTTTTCAGGACTGAGATGGCTCGGGGGGCCCCCCCCAAAAAAAGCCAAATTAAAAACCCCGCCTTTTTCATGGACGTGTTCCCCTGGGGGTTCTTTTTTAGACACTTTGATTCTTTACCATTATAGAGATTTTATGAAGGACCCGTCTATTTTTAAAAACGAGAATTTGAATGAAAGGGAATGAATAAAGCCATACCAAAGTCATTCCACCCCCGGTGAAGGAAAAGACTATGGTTTTCCCAGATCTACACACACCGAGGCCCGCCCCGAGCCATTAAATGACGTTTTCTCCACAGCCAAAACATCATTTTCAAAAGTCGGCACGTAAAAGGAAGTGTCCCCCCCTGGGGCGGCTGCGGTTCTCATGGGGGAGCATGTTTTCAGTTCTTGGGGTTTAATTCAATCATTGGGTCAGGCCATGCCCTTTGACTCCGTGATTACGTCAAGGCTTTGGATATTATTTGAGTGATCATAAAATCTGGGGAAAATTTAAATTTGCTGCTGGCAGGTGGCAAATCGAAAACATCTTTTGCCCAGGTATTTTCTGCACTATGCCAAAATTTTGTTAATTAGAGGCGTTGGGAACCCTTAAGAGGCCACCACAATAAAAACTCCCAAAGTTGGTAAATTTCTCAGTATGTTTCACCGGAGTATAAACCCAGTACCAAAAGCTATCCTGTTATGAAGATGTGGAGGGTTGTCGCCAGCGGTGGGGTCCCCGGTCGACTGACACCTAGCGCCACTAGCTGGCAGTTTTGAAGTGAAAAAAAAACAACAACTGACACGTATGCGCCATCTAGCTGGGGGTTGTGAAGTCCAACAGAAGCGCTGATCCCGAACCAATTTGGGGAACCCGGCAGAAATGTCATGAACACTAGGGGGGCCACGGGGTGCAGTTAAGGGGTGTTTTTCGGTCCTCCTCCTAGCCCAGTTAAAACCCCAACAAAGGGTCCCACAGCCCGGGGGGCCGAGGAGCGTGGCACCCGACGAAAGGGTGGGCCCCCGTTGGGAATTTCTACCATATTTCGATTACCCTCTTCACGACTTTTTAAGAGCATGATCCAGTTACAAGGCGGCGATAGAGCAAAAGCGGGCGTAGTTTAAACAGAAGAGAGGGCCCTGGTTCCCACAGGGAGACCAATCAAACGCATGTGATCGAGTCACTCGGCAATAAGGACACCATGATCCACTCAAAAGATCCCGGACGCATGGTCACCCAAAAGGAGTGGTGGTCGGTTTTTTTACGTTAACTAACCCACGTGCAAAAATTTCAGCGAAAAAAAGCAGATTAATACAATTTTTATAAAAATAATTAAAAAAGAAAGATAAAAAGACTACCTAAAACCAACAATTGAATTTTACATAATTCCCCAAAAAATTCATACTTTTTTTTTTTAAACCCAAAAACTGGGTAATATTAACAGTACTTAAAAAAAATCAAGGGATACAATTTCCCATCATCAACACCGCTGCATGCCCTTTTGGGGAAGGTCCATAAAAAGGATTCCCTCCCTTATAATGAGCCGATTTTGACAACAAACCCCCAAAAAATAAAAATTAAAGCTCATGAAATAAGATAAAAAAAGAAATTTTTATGTATATAATTACAACAAAACAGTGTTAGAGACTGGACCCGACCCTCGTGGTCCCCAGTTTAATTCCCCGCCCTGGCATCATAAAAATGCTTGCGATTTTATGTGGCTCGAGCCCCAGAAAAAAGACATGCCTTTAAAGCAAACGCAGGTGTCGCAGGGGGGTCACCGCGTGGGACAAAACCGTGGTTGAAAGGAAAGGCATCCCCAAATTTGGCAAGGGTAGCAAAGCCATAAACCCTCATAAGATTGAGAGAGGCCATATCTGTGTTGTGGTGGGGTTGTGTGTTGGGGTGTG